>NC_056538.1:15157500-15360000 GCF_910596095.1 Thunnus maccoyii
TTATCTTGACTACAACTGGAAACTTTTATGGGCTGAAGCCTTCGTCCTCCCTGGATGACAGCCCAGAGCTCAATAACTTCTTGGACGACGGAAATGAATTTGTCCTGTCCATCAGCAGACATGAAAATGACCTTTACTTGTCAAATAAGGTAACGTTAAGACAACTGTCTGAAGCATCATTACAATGTTCAAGTTTCCTATGGAGCAACATATTCATGTGAAGGGCTTTGGGCTCATAATTAATAAAAATCATAGCCCTAAACCAATGTTTGATAATTGGTTATAAGAACAAAATCTTCCAAACTAAACCATAAAGTATGATGAATAAGTCATTTCGACAAAGACTATAGAAAGGAGATGCTCTGTGGTACAAGTCAAAGGTATTGGGAGAAATTATAAAATATGTCTCAGGTCATTAAATAAGTAACCAGTAACTTTATTTATGCAACATTTTCAAAAACAAATTAACTGTCATATGTTTACTTGACAATGAAACAATGTCCTCTTTTTCTTTTTGAATTCACCAGATTGAAGCATCGGGGGACAGCAGAGAGAAGGTGTTGGTGTTCTTCAAGCTGTATCCAACAGTAATCACAGAGGACAACCTCCACCAGAGCCTCCTTGTGTCGTCCATGCTGGAGTCTCCCATCAACACCCTCTACCAGGCTGTCAGACAGGTCTTTGCGCCTGTGCTGCTCAAGGTGAGCCTGCTTCTGTGAATTAACACATTCCATAGATGAGCTCCTTTGCTATCAAAATTAACCTAATCCAAACACCAAAAAAAGAAGAGAAACCTCAGGGAATTTTAAATGAACTATTGTAAATGAACTATTCTACATACAATATACAACATTACAATATATACTTGAATACTATTTAAAAGTAATTTCTCCGAAAGAGTTTGTTAAAGGATTTAGGGTGCCCAAATATTGGACATAGGACAAGACTACATAGTACAAAGCTTGAGAAAGTTTCTGTCTTTTCTTGTTCTCAAGGATGAGCACTGGCGTTCAGCATTTGACCCTAAGCTGGCAGGCCTGCTGAGTGAGTTGGAGCTGGGCCTGGGCTCAGTGGTCCGCCAGTCTGGAGCACAACCCTCTGCCAAGAAGGCCCGTACAGAAGAAGATGTCCTAGGTATGTACATGCATTTTTCTAGTAAGAGATACACAGGTCAGGGCCATAGTGCCTACAGAATGATCTTAGAGGTGATAGTAGATAGTGCTAATTGGTGAAGAATCTTACAATTGCCTATTAAAGGGAAGTGTTAATGATTCTTGTGTATTACCTTAATTAAAATGTTCCTTGTGGAAAAGTTAATCCTTATTGCTTGGAGCTGTATTGACATGCTCTATCAGCTAAACTTTAAAGGACAACTACATTTATATATTTATAACTGACCTGTCACTCATTGGGTTAAGAATGTACTGTGCAAGACAAATATCATACATAAAAGTGTACCTTGTGTGCATAATCAGGTAATTTAAGTTTTGCCTATCAGGATGACATGGATTCTCATGACATGTAGGCTACAGCACATATTTGTTGACTTAGTTGCTCGTTGCCTCCGGTGTAACACTGGCACTCAGCTTGCAACCTGCTGTCAATCAAACGCATACACCAATACACCCCTCCTCCTCCTGCATCTCTGATATTCCTCCACATTCCTTTTGTTCTTCCTTTTAATGATAAAAAACTTTTAACAATACCTTTAAAAAAAACATGTTGACGTTATTTTTGACTGCAAAATCTGATGAGTAAATGTGATTTCAGTTAAACTTTAATTGTAACTGAGTAGAACCAGGATACATTATGCTTTTCACACTATGTACTTATATTTTCTCTACACTATGCAGGCATCCTTACTCCCAATGATGAGTTCCAGTACTGGGAAGATCTCTCTGAGTCCACAGAGAAGAACAGTGTGAGAGAAAGGGCTACACATTTCACCGAGCAATTTAAACCCATACAAAAGGTACGCATGCACAACTTTATGAATCAGAACTGCCTACATGAAAAAAAGGAAAAATAAAGTGGAATAACTATATTTACTATATATTTTCAAATGTATACAAGGTAGTTGCTAATGAGATTATAATTATTGAGACATATTAGACTGAACTATAATCTGTTACTGTACTGAGCAGTGGGTTCATAGATAAGTTGGTAAAAGAAAACTGATTCTTTTTATTATTTTAAGTTTGAAAACCCTGAAATTGTGAATATCAACATTGACTTTATTTTACATCCTGTTTTGAACAGTATTTGATAATTGCTATAGAGTCTGATATATCAAATTATAGTGAACAACTGTAACTGGGAGAAAAGAAAATTAAACCAAACTACATATTCCTTTGTGTTTCCACCAGGAGTATTGTGGTCTTGATGGCCTGTCTATGGCTGATGTTGTGGATCTAGTGGAACAGAGCAGAGACACTCTGGATGACGTCTGGCGGCAGACTGATTATGAACCCTATCCAGAAACACGCATGGTCCGACTCATGGATGTTATTGGTGAGACTCTCTCCGAAGCCAAAACCAGGAAACGAAAACAAATATTTGCTGATGTCGTTTTTAAGGGACAGTGTGCGTCACTACTTCTGTTACAGAGATCTTTTTGGTACTGAAAAAATGTACATCTTTTGAGAACTGAAACTGTCACTACAGGAACTCCTCACAACACATACCGTACATGCAGAACATGGGTTGTCAATAGTATGGTAAAATAAAATGGCAATATGCTTAGTATTGCAATGGTTGATTAGTAACATTGAATCAGTACTACTGATTTGCTCATGTGTTAACATTTATTTTGTTTATACATGTAAAAGGTGGAGCCCTGGGAAGATATGTGCAGAGAAAACTGAGTGATCTTAAAATTTTTGAGGAGCCGTTTGTATCCATGAGAGAGAACCTGAGAACGGGTGTTGCAATCTGTGAGCAGTGGGTGGTAGCTTGTGAGCACCTGACTGGACAGGTATGGATGAGAAAAAGTACAAAATGGTTTCAAAAATCAAATCCTTTACTGAAGTTTTTTTTTTTTTCCACTTCATCAGAAAACTTCACTGACAACCCGTCTTGATCCTTTAAAATAAAAGCTAGAAGGAGATCATCTGTGTCATTGTGATAAACACTGAATCATGTTTAATTGGCTTTTTGTCTCAGGTGTGGAAGAGACATGCTCCTCACCCCTGGAAGGGAAATAAGCACTGTCCACAAACCCTGCATTGTCTTGCAAAAAGATTGGATGAGGTAAGATAGGGTTCTGATCTGATGAAAAACATTTATTCAATAGTGCATATTTCTCATTATTTTCACATGATATTGTGGTACAGTCGGTGCATTCCATTCAGTGCTTAAAATGCATTTGTAAGTATACTTGTGGTTGTCCTGTCCTTGTTTCTGTTTGTTTGTAATGTCAAACATTCAATTGGAATTTCCACTTTCCTACCTACATAATTACCGAAAAGTGAACTTCAAATGGACTGATAAGGAGACTCACCCTTTTATGGCTTTTTCAAGCCTCCTTACTTTTGTAATACTTATACTTATAATGCTATCATACTTTTATATACTATTATACAACATTGTTAAATTTATAGTACTCTTTGTTATGATTTTTAGATGCAAGATGCACCTTATTGATCCATCAAGTAACTCACACACATTTTGCATTCATGACACGTTCGTCTGTACAGATTTAATCTTCCTAACTTTTGTTTTTCATCAAAGGAGTCTTTTGAATGGGACAGCCATATTGACATGTTATGACATGTTTTGTATTGAAATACGGGCTATGAAAGATGGAGATCCTCAATGGCGACAGTGCCTTTGATAAACTACCTACCTCTACAGTAGTGTCTGTTGGTATGAATGACAATTTATGTAATGTAAGGATCATTCTCTTGTCATTTCCCTGCACTTCTGCAGGGCTACACTGATCCAGAGACATATAGCCACTGTCACATAAATACAGAAGCCTCTTTTCTCTTTATAATAATAATTTGTATCATTTCCTTTATGGACAGAATATTTGGTGTGGGAACTTTCTGATATCTGCCCTGTCAGCATTTTCGATTGCATGTTTGACATGGATGTTTGTCAGTTTAGCAGGCTTATGGACATTTTATATGGAGATGTGCTATTGTTTAGAATGTTCTACAAAAAAGTTTAGGTGTGACACGCATACCCTTATACACTTATACACAGCATAAGCATCAATTAGTGCTACAGTAGGTCAGTAACAAGTTGTGAGTCATGTTGTTGAATCTTGTGAGCCTAATGAACAAACGCATAAATAAAACAGTGGACATAGATAAAATGTGAATGGACTCTCTCTGTTTATGTCTACCAGGTGGTGACTCTGCGGATGGTCCATGAGAAACTGCTGCGTTTGCTACCAGGAGGAAAGCAGCAGGCTCTGACCTCAGATCGTGTGTTTGAACCCTTCTCTGGACTCAATCCTTTGCACTACAACCCCTACACTGAGGTCAGTTATAGGGGACTGGGTGTATGCATGTGACACTTCCAAATTACCTTGTTCGAGCCTTCCCCATGCCTGTGGTTGGTTGATTGCAATGGCTAAATGGCAGGATAGATTATGAATGTAGGTTCTTAATTGTGTGGCAGCTTTATTTGTTCCAAAATTAACATTTCCAACATTACCTGGATTACTATCCAGGCTGAGAAAAGTTCAATCGTGCTTTCTTTCTGGTCAAAGCAGCTAGTAGTAACAAACACCAGCTACAGCAAATTTGTGATTTTTTGCCTACTTCAATTGACTTTGATCCTGTATTTAATCACAGTTTTGTACCTGCAAACAAAGAAAAGCAATAGTGTATAATGTGGACATTCTACACAGTCTTTGGCAAGGATGAACCTGTTTACTTGTAGTCTGAATTTTTTTTTTTTGTAGCCGCTTTGGAGATCAGCAATGGCACAGTTTGAGCGTCTAATGGCTCCGTCAGAGCAGGAGGTGGCTGGTAGACTAAAGAGCTACATTGCTGATGTGCAGGACAATCCGCAACAGGTAGTGAAACATACTACTTCAGCTCAGGTTGTAAATACTGTGTGTGTGTGTGTATGTTGATTTAGGAACTTACCTTATGTGCCTGTGTGTGTGTGTTCCTTTTCTAGCTCTTGCACTTTTTTCAAAAGCACAAAGAGTTGATTAGACGTCCCACCATCAGCAAAGTGCTACAGACAGAGAGAGAGACCCTACTGGCCAGACTGCTGGACTACAACAGGGGTACATTATTATGTCTCAAAGCAGCTTGTTATTGTGTTTTGTGTGGAAAATCAGAATACCTAAATGTAAAATAATGTGTTACATTGACAGAAAAATCTCTTGTCTGCAACGAATAGCTTTGTAACGGAAAGTCAGTGTGAGTATCATGAAACATTGATGTTCTCTGTCTTTGACCCCTCCCTACTGCATTGATTTTCTTAGGCCTGAAGACTGACTTTGAGAGTCGTTGCCATGGAGGACCTGGAGAAAAGTCTGGGCCACTCATTGGCAGGAACCTCCCTGAGGTGGTCAACAAAATTGTCTGGGTCCGACAGCTGATACACAAGGTAACTGAGTGTGTGTCTACATATGTTCACACACACACATAGTATATGTCATTGTTTACCAAATAGCACAAACTTTCTGGTCCTCATGTTTAAGAGAAGGTTTCACAATTGTTGTTTACAGTTGTTGTATAATATATATTTTTTTCTTTGGTATTCATATGCTTGCATCAGATGGAGGATTCTGTCCGCATTGCTGAGGCTTTGCTTTCAGACCTGTCAGGGTTCAAAGGGTTCCTGCATTTCTGTGATGATCTGCTGGAAGTTTTGAGGGCGTATGAACAGGAACAGTTCGAGGACTGGTCAAGAGATATACTCTCTGGACTGGCTGACCCAAAGTCAGGAATCAGGTTGGACACACTGAACACTGTGACCTCAGCTAACAAGACAAAGGCTCAGAGCAACACTATGATTAAGAATTGAATTGCACTGAAAGCAATTAGATCATTAATATGTCAGCATTGGAGAGACTAGCCAGAAAAGTGATGCTACAGTGTTTTGGATAGTAATGTGAATAATTTCTTCCATAAGCTCATAAGAATGTTTACTGCTGTTTTCCACAGTTTTTCTTCTCCATATTTCTCATCACCTTATTTAGCACGTTGATCACAGCACTTAAGTTTACATTTGTAATGTTTGAAATACATCCTGTATTTCTCCAGTGTGACTGTCTTTCTCTTTAGTCTCCAGGCCAGTAACCGAGTGATGGACCTGGACCATGTGGATGGTAGGCTAAAGATCCAGTACTCAGACAGACTGGTCAGTCTGCTCAGGGAGGTCAGGCAGCTTTCTGCCCTTGGCTTTCCGATTCCTGCCAAGATACAACAGGCTGCTAATACTGCAGACAAATTCTACAGACAGGCCATTGTCCTGAAACAGGTGAGAGTGAGAGTCTAGACACACCCATGCACACACAAACTAACATTTTCTTTCCTCATTTATTTATTAATGTCTGCCTCATTATTTCTGTTATAATTTGTCTCACTCTCATTACGTAACAAAGTGTTACTGTGTTGTAGGTGGCCCATTTCTACAACACCATTGACCAGCAGATGATTCCCTCTCAGAGACCTATGATGCTTGGTCTTGCCCTGGCCTTTGAACAGGTTATTAAGGTACTGCCCACAGCTGGAAATTATTGTTCTTACTTTCTATGCCTTGCACGTTAATGTTACAGAACATGTTGTTATAATTATTACTATTTTTTATAAAAGTGTAATATTATAAAAAGGGAATGGGGACTTAAAGATTTTCCAGTGCTTAACTTTTCTTGTGTGTACTAACCATACAAAAGAAAGAAGTATGACCCTTTTTTTTTTATAGTTCAAAGAAAAGTATAGTTCCTGAAATTTCTTCAGCACAAAAACATCTTGTGAAAAATGAAACTAACTTTAAATAGAAGGTTGGTTTCCAGGAAGTTTGAGGCTGGTAGTGTATAAAAGCCTATTAGCACCTATGAATTGCACCTGGGCAATATACTACCTTGAACTGTAGATAACCTCTTTTCTTTTCTTTCTCAGAATCCTCGTTCTCAGTCAAAGGAATCGGGCGGTAAATTGCAGATCACCTGGGACAACCCAAAAGAGTTGGAAGTTTACATTGCCAAGCTGCAGTCTGCAGCTGAGAAACTCTCCACCGAGAACAGGAAGCTACGCAAATGGCACACTGACTTCATCGACAAGGTTGTAGCTTGTCCTGATGTTTTAATCACGGTTATTTTATGAAATAAATGATAATAGAGGAAGTGAGCGCTAGGACTGTAATTTGAATCCTTTGTTGTTTGCACATTTCTACGGAACTTTAGGTTATTTACATAACCCCGGCTCTCTGAGTAATATGCGTGGGATATCTCACTATGGAATGCACGCATTGCCGCAGCCCTTAGAAGCATTCACCTCATTACACCAATCCTGATTGGCTGGTGAATGTGTTCTTCCACATCAGGTAGTGCCATTTACCTTTAACCAAATCATGCGGATGACACAGTCTCATTCAAGATAAGCACTTTCTCTCACTCACTCAAGCAAGAAGGATTGTCTGGTGAGACATCTCACTTATTACTCAGAGAACAGGGGTTATGTAAATAACCTAAGTTCTCTTTCATAATATTCATTTCGATGTCTCACTGTGGGATGTGGTAGCTCCCGTATTGCCTGGCAAGTTTATCTAGCGTCCACCAACCCACAGGGATAGCTGCTCTGTTCCAGTTAGGACTCCAGGACTGTGTATGCCACACACGGGGCAGAGACGTCTAGCATATAGAAACGGACAAAAGTGAGAGGCGTGGACCAATTTGCTGCAGCACAAATGTCCTGAACAGAAACTCCCCTGAATAAGGCCCAGGATGTCCGAGCTGGGGAGAGGAGAACTTGTGTGCTGCTCTCATCTCCATCCCAAGAAGTGGTGAAGGTCTTGGGCTTCGCAGCCTGGGTAAGAGTGATGAAAATATCGTCCTCCTCTTCATCCTCTGATATCAGGAGATCCAAGGTGTCATCTTTGTCTTCCCCATAGTCCAAGTCCAGGATGTCTTCCTCTGGCAGGGGAACCGGAGCCACGTCCAGCTGGAAGCCTCAGCTTTGCTTTTGAGTGGGTGGTAGCTGGTAGGGAGATAGGGATCATGTTCAGACAAGCTAGCTTGGCAGGCTAGCTGTCTGCGGAGACTTTCGACAGTGAATACAGAGCAGTGTTGACACAAGCTAGCTAGCTGTGTTCCAGCCCTAAGCAGCCTGAGCAGACCTGGTGTGTGTCTTTGCTTGGAATTTTATTTCTACAGGGACAGGCCCTGGAGCCTCTGTCACCTCTGGTGTGAGGGGTTTTAGCCCCCATTCCTCACGAGCTGTTGTGCAGGCAGGGAGTCAAGGCAGCTAGCTGGTGTGCTAACTGTGAAGAAGCCGAGAGATTGGATGGGATGCTAACACTCGATGGTGCTTGACCTACCGTGGCGAGGAGTTGAGAAGCAATGACCAAGCAGTGGAGGGCAAGGAAAACACCGAATCCAGTCTGGTGTAACCGGAAGAAGAAGCAAAATCTAAAGTTTGCTAATGCCTGGTGATGGAAGCTACATAAGATCCGCGTGTGGACAGTTAAGCTAGCTAGCTTCGATGTGAGATATGCTCTGAGTGAGAAGAGGTGTTTTAATGAGGCTGTGTTGTCCGCATAAGCTATTTAAGGTAGGTGGCACTACCTGATGCGGATGAACCCATTCACCAGCCAATCAGGATCGGTGTAATGAGATTAATGCTTCTGAGGGCTGCAGTTAGGCGTGCATCCCATGGTGAGACATCAAAACGAATACTATGAAAAAGAACTGTAATTTTTTCCCCCACTTGGCTTGACACACGCTTGTCGTTGTGTTTCTCAGGTAGTGACATTGATGAATGTGGATCTACTGAGACATCAGCAGCGCTGGAAGGATGGCCTTCAGGAGCTCCGTACTGGTTTTGCCACTCTGGAGGCTCAGGTATTGATAACAATAAGAAGTATATGTGTCTTGGGTTGTGCTGGCCTTCAACACATTTTTTACTGTAATCATATATTCATGGTTCTCCATGGGTACTGCAATAATTCATCTAACAAACAAATGTATGTTGCTGAAGGCTAAAATGATGCTCATTTCAAATAATGCGCTTGGAAGTGGAGACCAATACAGAATCATAATAAAAATAGTTTATGGCCTTGTCAGCAGATTTTCAGTATGAAATCCATATCTCATTGTAAATGTTAAATGGCCTGCATTTATATAGCGCCTTTCTAGTCTATCAACCACTCAAAGAACTTTACAATAGATGCCAACATTCACCCATTCACACACACATTCATACACTGATGGCAGAGGCTGCCATGCAAGGTGCCAACCTGCTCATCAGGAACGAAACAGTGCTTCTTATCCAAAGTGTCCCACAGTGTTTCTATGCTTATACATTTACACAACAGTCACACAACGATGGCACAGCCATTGGGAGCAATTTGGTTTTAAGTCAGTATCTTGCCCAAGGACACTTAAGCTGAAATTAGTTTCCGAGTCTGCGAGGGTCCACTAGGGTCCGCATGATGTAAATTTCGTCATCAGAGGGTGTGCGCATAGGCTCTGTGCGGATATCCGCGTACCTGCGATTTGTTGTTTCTGCGTGGACCTGTCCGCACCGGTCTGCGCGGTCACAACGCTGTGTTCCTGTAGACGGCGATCTACTGCACATGTGTGGAACACGTCCTCCAAGTGGACCCCAGAAAGTAGTATAAACAGAACAACTACCCATCTGTGGTGTCCACAGCTGTCTGTGTGTGCTTAGTGGATGACCCACCCTACCTCCTGAGCCACAGCCGCCCAAAGTTGTATTTTGTAATGATACAAAATGACTTTAGTGCCCGTTAGTAAGTTTTTCAGTGAATATACACAACCTGTACAACAAATCTTAATTCTCTTCACTGGAAAGCTAATTCATGTATGTGTGTCTGTGTGTTAAGGGCTTTAGGTCTGACGACATGCGGGCATGGCGTCAGCATTGGAACCATCAGCTATACAAGGCTCTTGAACACCAGTACCAGACTGGGCTGGAGGCTCTGAACAAGAACCTGCCTGAAATACACATAGACCTCACTTTCAAGTCAGTACACTGACTTTTACTTTTCCAACTTGCTGTCTAATTCTCTTTGTATCTGTTCTCTATTTCTGTTTCTCTCTGCTTTGTGTCTCTTTTTGAGCGGGTTGGCATAATTTTCTCTTCCTCTCACAAATGTCTTTTTCAACTTATGTTTAAACCACTAGCAGTGTCCATCTCTTGATTCTTACACTTGGCTGTAGCACCATTCCTCTCTTGGCCTGGCTATCTTCTCTCTCTTTCTCTCTTCTCAAAGACATGTGTGGATTAAAGGAAAAAAATAACCTTTTTCCATTTCCCCTCTCCTTCCTATGAATAGGCAGGGGCGTTTGCAGTTCCGTCCTCCATTTGAGGAGGTGCGAGCACGCTATTTCAGAGAAATGAAGCGGTTCATCTCGATCCCAAACCAGTTCAAAGGGGTCAGTGCCCAGGGGGAGGATCTTATCTTCAGTGTCATGATTGACAGGAATGCCTCTGGGTTCCTCACCATCTTCAGTAAGGCTGAGGACCTCTTTAGCCGCCTGCAGGCTATACAGAATAAGTTCAAGGTGCCTGAACAACATATGATTATTACATTAATAATGATTATGATTATAATGATAAGGATTGGTTTTTAAAATGATTGTTATGCCTCTGCTGGGATGTTGTGTTGATAGATATGTTATTTTTTATGAATGTTAATTTGATAATTTTTTTTTCATCTTTTGCTCATTGAAGCATTGCTGTGACCATCTGCTGTGCACTTTTCTTTGAGAGAATGCAACTTGGATTAGTCATGCTTCTCTCTGTTTATATACTGAAGTTCAGTTGTTTTCATTGTTAGCATTTTCCCCCTTTATACACCCATGACAGAATGTGAGCACAGTATAGTATGTTTTCCCTTTTGTCTGCATCCATGCATATCTGAACTGATCGGGAAATCCCTCCACCAACTCCAGACATCTCATTTACCTCCCCCCTTTCTTTAGTTCTCTTTTACGTCACTTACGGTACACCATGTTTTTACATGTAGTTTTTGTAACCTTTGACACAGTCACATTTAAAATTAGGAAATATGCACTGGACCCAATCTTCCTATGATTCTATGTGTACATGTGTGTCTGTGTGTGTGTGTTGTAGGAGTGGGTGGTGCTGGGCAAGGTGGATTTAGAGAAGTTAGTCGAGAAGCATCTGAACTCCGTGCAGGACTGGGAGAGAAACTTCAAGGCCCTGAAAGCTAGAGGGAAAGAGTCTGAACGTTTGCCCAGGTACATATTATACTTACTGTAATAAACCCAAGTAAATACAAAGTGAAGCCTAGGATTTAACCAAGTTACTATAAACTATTCACTATTTATTATTACTAATGGCAGGTCACCAGTATAGAGTGAATGATGAATAAAGCCTGGTCACATTTTGTTGTTAGCACATGCTGGGTCCACTGAAACAGGTGACAATGCAACAGCATGGGAAGGTTTGTTTAGTCACAGCATTTATGACATTTAAGACATTTTAGGAAAGTTTTCATGTTTTCTCCTTTCTGTTTTTCAGTGTTATCCTTTTCACATTCCTGTTTTTGGCTTTCCAATAAGTTAGCTTCTTCTGAATCTTGCCTCTGAAAATTCTTTGTTCAACTTTTAAGGAAAGACCCTAATTTCATCTTTTCTTTGCTATACTTAGTTTTAGACTAATTCTGTCTTTGTTCCTTCGTCAGTCAGGAGAAGGTAGACTGTATCACAGTCAACTGTGAGCCAGTAAAAGCAGTCATCGATGACCTGATCCAGAGGCTGTTTGACATGCTGCTTTTATCACTCAGGAAGTCCATACAAGGTAAAGGCACACATCTTGATTGTCTTTATAATTTCAGTTTTATATTTATTATTTTCTGTGGAATGATATAAAACCTCTGACTGAACTCCCACCTTGTTTCACTGCGGAACAGCATTAAAACTGCTTTTTAATATAAAGTAATTAGTGTACTTTACACAAGTCTCAAATCTTTTCCCCTCTTTCCATTTATTTCGTGGTTCTTGTTTATGTTCATTTTGTTTTTCATCCTGTCTGCCCAATGACATCCCCTTTGCTTTTTACTTTCACTTTCCTTTTCTGTTTCCTTTCCTTTGTGCTTTTCATCTTCTCCCTTGATTTTAGGACATACACAGGCCATAGACAGTTTTGTGTCAGAGTCAATGGAGGCCTTGTCGAATCGTCCGGAAAGCATGGAGGAGATTGGTGCGGCCAGTGGCATATATAGCAAGATACTAGCCCGCAAACCTGAAGTAAGACATACACACACTAAACTCTGGCTAGGTTCTTTCTTGAATGATAGGACTAATGTTCAAGGTTTGTGCCAATAGGTCTCTCCTGCTCCCTTATGTGGGGTCGACATGGGGATTTTAGAAATAAAGGTTAAGTTTCCCACATTCTGTCGAATCTTTTTGCTACCTGTCAAAGAAATTTTCTGTTCAAATCAGTATATAACAATAACAGACATGCATTGATTCATAAGCGTGTGGGCATTTATGCTGTATGTAATATTTCTGATGTTTGATATATAACGGTGACTTGCAATTCCATGTGGGATGGGTCAAATTTTTGACACAACATGGAAATATAACCTTACCATTCTTGCTAACTATACTGTATGGATGTGCATAGATCCTGCCACAGTTCCAGTGTGCTGAGGAGAAGAACCGCTTGCTACGAGCGGTGGCTGGGGCAGGCCTGGACTCATTGTCTTCCCTAAGGGCCAAGTGGGACAAACTGGAGCTTGTCATGGAGAGCCACCAACTCATGATCAAAGAACAGGTGACATACACATATGCACACACACACACATAGGATCATGGTTTGAAAACCTCACACCACAAATATTGTCATGTCTCTGGATCTGTTTTCTCCACTTGCTCTCTCTTGCTCTGTTCCCCCCTCAGGTGGAAGTGATGCGAAGTAATGCGGCAGGTCGTATTGATGCCTACAGGGCAGATCTGGAACGGTTTAAGGCCCGCTGGGACCAGCTGAAACCCAAAGATGAGGTACTTGAGACTGGTGATCATGCTGCCCTACTTGCCTGCCTCCAGACCATCAGAGACAAGCAGCAAGAGTTCCAGGAGCTAGAGCTTGTGCGCAGTAAACTGCTGTAAGTTGTTACTATTTTGCTGGAAATATAATTGTATATTTTCTTTTCTGAGAAAGTCAGGGCAGCTGATAAGAATGTTTGTTGCTTTCATCTCCTTAGAATTTGTTCCGGTTATATAAAGTGTGGTTACATAAAACTTGCAACAGTGTCATTATTGTATTTATTGATTCCTAATGGCTCCTGCTTTTTGTTATCTATAGATTTTTTTTTTTACTTAAAACTACTCAGTATTATAACTGATGCAATTCCAAGCCTAACCTGAAAATGCGTGAAATACTATATTATTCATGGCCTCCTCCCAATTATAGTACAGTCCAGTGCACCGTGCAGAGCAGCCGCCCCTGTCTAGAAGCTATAAAGTTCACAATTGAGGTCTCACATTTAATCAGTAAGACTTAGGTTTAAGTGCCTTTACTTCAGATATCCACACAGTCAAAGAAATAAAAAGTCTGTGACTTACTGTTAGTTCAACACCATCCTAACCTACTGCAGAGTACCTCTCCAGCTTTGTACTTGACAGTACTGTTAAATAAGATGGCAATTCCTCTCCTCTCCTCGTCTTAGTGAGGACTGTGCCTGTTTTGACCTGGAGGCTCCAGATTTCTCTCTGGCAGAGGAGACAAAAACAGATATGGAGGAGCACAGCCAGATGTGGAGTCTGTATGAGGAGTGGCAGCAGGGTTTCACAGAAAAGGCCCAGGAGGACTGGATTACTTTCAGGTAGGGGGTTAAGTTAAGGCCTGTAGTTAATGGGTCCTAACCTGACAAGAGTATCAGTAAATGTCAGCATGGATCTCAGTCTTCTTTACTTGCAACTATTTCCATTTATTTTCTACTGTGTGTTCAGTTTTGTGTTAATGTATGTATATGTTTCTGTTTTACAGGAGTAAGACGTATGTGTTTCAGGAGTTTCTGTTTACGTGGCAGGACAGACTTAGGAAGCTGGAGCAACCTACTGCCATGTCTGTTAAACTACAAGGAGAAGTAGACAAATACAAGGTAGACAATAATACAGTTGAAGGAATAATATGTTATTGTCTTCTTTTTAATTTCAGTAGATTTATTATACACAAAGAAGACTTGTCATAAGACCCTTAAGCACTAGAGGCTACAATGTTCATTACACTCTACAATATGAAAGTTTTGGACAACTGTACTGACAATTCAGCTACCCTATTGCCTGCCAGGGTAGTAACATGTTAGTTTGGTCCATGTGGCAGTGTAGGATAAGTTGTGGAGTCACCAAATTCAAAAGCATAAATTTTATGAGCAAATGTCTTACGATCACCAAAGTCAAAGGGTTCATCCAAAGTTGTTAGAATTGATCCCCTCGGGAAATTTATTATCTGTAGCTAATTCCATGACGATCATCAAATAGTTGTCAAGAGATTTTACTGTTTTACTCATGGTGGCACTAGAGGGAGGAAATGTCAGAGGATCGGTTGGATTCATCCTCTGGGGACCAGGAATGTGTGTACAAAATTGTATGGCAATCCATCCACTAGTTGAAATATTTAAATCTGGACCAAAGCATTGCCACCTATTGGTGAATGTTAGTGGTTAAAGTAATGTTTCTGAAACAAGAATTTAATGTCTATGCAAATGTGAAAGAAAACTGCTCATTCTAATTTGATAGGGGATCTAATTCCATGCACTTTTATTTTCACATTTTTCCATCTTCATGTTTAGAACATGGTCCCAGTGCTGAAGTACGTGCGTGGGGAGCACCTGTCCCAGGACCACTGGTTGGACATGTTCCGTTTGCTGGGTCTTCCGAGAGGGATGACCTTAGAGAGACTCACCTTTAATGACCTCCTCAGTGTGGCAAATACCATCGTAGAAAAGGCCTTGGAGCTCAAGGTACGCACACACACACACACACAAGTGAGTGTGTGGGTGTGTATGAGTGTATATATACAAGGTGGAAGCACACACTTCTGTTGGGACCCACACCTCTTTAAATTGTTCATATTTTGTTTGATCATAATATTATATTATCATATTATAGGGTATGGGATATGATGATATTTTATATGTCTATAAAAATTCAAACTGTTCTGGTTTTATTAGCATCATTACTGTAATAAGTGACAACGGACACCAGAGGGCAGCTGCAACTAAGAAATTCATATGCTTTGATAGAGGAAAAGTTCTTTGATTTTTTATTATATAGGTTTACATGCATAATCATATAGGGTTTGTAATTAAGAATTTGGCCTGTATATAAAATATAAGCATTTTGTGCCTTTCTCAACTAACCATAATAACTAGGTTAATGTGATTATGTGTTGTAGGATCTGAACAGCCGTGCCCAGGCGGAGGTAACAATCAGAGAAGCATTGAGGGAACTGGATTTGTGGGGCGCTGCAGCTACCTTCAACCTTACCGAGTACACAGACAGCAGCAGCAGCACTCTCACCCTCATCAAGGACTGGAAGGATATAGTCAACCAGGTAGACACATGTACACACAGAACCAAACAAATTTTTACTCACATACATGAACAAGTTGTCACACTGAGTCAGGGAACGTTTCAAAAATCCTCACATCCGCGCTAACTTCTCTTTGTCTGACTGACATGGGATTCCTCAACAACTCTGTGTTTTGACTTTTATATGCACAAAATTTAGTTTCAACAGGGGAACAAAGCACTATGAGGTGCTATCACTATGAGTTACTCTGAAGTAGGGGTTATTTGGTGCCTCTAAATAGCCTTTTTTGCAAGATGCCCAGAAATACCCTTAGAAAAACATGTGTAAAATATTCATTTTCTGTGGTATTGTTATTAAATTAAACTTGGACTAGGTAAGGCTCTATGCTGTGGTCCCATTGTGTTTTCCAGCTAATAAGTCCCATCTATAGGTCATCTACAGGCATCTGTCCGCAAAACTTTGCAAAAATATTCAGGAAGAAATAAAAACCTTCTACTTCAGTGTGTTACTGAGTGACAGTAGCACTTACAGTGATTCTGACTGTTACAGAAAAACTTCAGTGTTACCTTTCAAAAGAGATGTAAACCATGCATGTACTTCTAAAGGTTCACGAACAGCTTTCAAATTACTTTAGGTATGCTTTGGATAGGCATTTCAAGCTAATTTTACAGGAATTTAAAGGAATGTTAAGGGGTTTATCCCTGTCGTCTTTAGTAACAAGTCACATGATCACTTTCCTGCATATCGCTGAGTGCAGGTGGAGAAAGATTAATTTATGCACTAAAAGATTTTATGAAGCAGTTTCACACAGCAAGGCTCAATATTTTCCTGATTTTATTGGAAAAAAAGAAAGAAAGAACTCTAAAAAAGTTTCTAAATGTTTTCACTTGTTTGAAAGAGGTTGCACTTTATCACACCACCACATGAGTCATACTGTGAAAGATGTGAGGAACTTTTGAATTACTTTATTTATGAGATGTGTAGTACAAGAAAAATTCCTCAAGAGTACTTAATGGAGACGATAGCCAAAGAGAAGCACCCCTTCTGCTCACTTTAAATTGTCTCAGCCAATTTCCTTTAGGAAGTCTTTGCAAAAAATAATGTTACCTTTTATCATGTCAAAGCCAATGGTATTGTTCCCACTCAGTTTAAATATGCATTCGTTGAAACCCTTTTTGAAGAAATCCTTTTTTGAGCCGACCATTCTGAAGAACTACAGACCCATTTCCAAACTTTCTTCATAGGAATTTATAGGAAATTATAACTAAACATGGGATGTACTTTGTGAGAAATGTCAGTCATGATTTAGATCTGTTCATGAGATGACTTTTCTTAATGTTTTAATGATCATTTGGATGAGGGAATTAGGGAACATGTCATGCTGACATTCCTGCCTTTACACTGGCTACCTTTGAGTTTAACTGTTGATTTTAAGATGCAACTGAACACTTTCAAAACACATCTGTGCCCAGTCCATGAATATATTTCTAAGTTTTCCATTTAATTACTAGGCTTTGGCGGTATCTATCTTTTCATACCTTCACACCTTCCTGACATTTCACCAGGGTATACGGTATATGACATATATATATATAAAGTGATAGTGATAGAAGTCATTGTGGCATGTATGACATTGTCTAGCCTGCAGTGCTGTGTGTCAAATATGCAATTAGCCTTAGACAAGTCGTTCTGGGTTTAAATACTTATGGCCCATAGAATAAGGAATAGATAGGAAATAAGCGCCCTTCTTCCATAGATTCTTGCTGGAGGACCTGATGACACTGTGCCGCGGCGGATATTAACACATCAGTGGGCTGAACGGAGATGATGTGCAGCAGATAGTGGTGGCAGACTGGTAGTTGAATAAAATCATGTGGCTAATAAACTGCTTTTGCAGTTTGAAAGAAGTCATCTCAAGATAAAGTTATATGTGGCAATATTTTCATGATTCCATACCACTCACAGTTGCCATCTTTCTCAGCTCAGCTGCCTGTTCCACCACCCTCTGGTGGGGTGTGTTGTGCACTACAGTATATCACCTCAATACAGCATCTCCATATCAGTTTAATAGAAAGAGGAGCATCTGTATTTTTGACGGTATTGAAATTCATACGTTCGGGATTTCTAAATACCTTGCCTGGTATACCGTATCAATATTTATATGGTCAGAATTTACTCTTGTTTTATTATTTTTCTTATAATTATCTCAGGTGAGTTAAAGGAACTGACTTCTAGTGACCATCAAAATAGATAGACTTGGAAGGTATGAGAACGTCTTCAGGAAAATGCAGGCATATCTGGCACCATTAAATTAAATCATAAGGATTAGCAAACATTGGCTTTATCACTACTCTGTGCCCATCCAGGTGGGAGATAATCGCTGTCTGCTGCAGTCTCTGAAAGACTCTCCCTACTACCGCAGCTTCCAGGACAAGGTCAGGTCAAAGGCTTGAACTCTGAATAAACTTTTAGAAGCATGAAGTTTTTAATTTTTATTTTTTTGGGAAAAGTAAATTTCCCCAGACTTTCTGTTCATGAAAGATATACCCTATACATCCAGGTCAGCTTGTGGGAAGTTCGTCTATCAGATCTGGATGAGTACCTGCTGAGTCTGAATGCCATCCAGAGGCGTTGGGTTTATCTAGAGCCTATTTTTGGACGTGGGGCATTGCCCCGAGAGGAGGTCCGCTTCAAACGGGTTGATGAAGACTTCAGGTACTCTTTGTGTGTGTGTGTCTGTGTGTGTGAGAGAGAGAGAAGATGTTGTTTTGCTTGGAAGAATGGACAAATAGAAATTGTATTATAGACAGGATGTGTTTTATGCACATTCAGTACTAAAGCATTTTCTCCATATGTGCAACAGGTCTATAATGTCAGACATTCAGCGGGACAACAGAGTCATTTCTCTGAGCTCAAGGGCTGGCATCAGAAACTCCCTGGTCACCATACTGGACCAGCTGCAGCGCTGTCAAAAGTCACTCAATGAGTTCCTGGAGGTACGCACACATCTACATTTTTGTGTGCAAAGACATGCCTACACATTTATAACAAAGGTTGCATTCATCACACTTTTAAAAAAAAAAAGAAAAATGTTTTTGTGTGATTGTCACAGGAGAAGCGTTCTGCCTTCCCACGGTTCTATTTCATAGGAGATGATGATCTGTTAGAGATTCTTGGTCAGGCCACCAACCCAACTGTCATCCAGTCACACCTCAAAAAATTATTTGCAGGTCAGAAACGTCAGTTTTGTCCTTTTTATGTTTTTTTGTGCTCAGATCACTTCTGTTTTTTCTGGTTTGCTCTGTTTTATTCTGCAATACTCTACACTACTCAACCCTTGTATTGTAGCATACTCTGTTGGACAGGGAAGGTAATCTTTGTGTGTATTATCTGTCTAGGCATCCATAGTGTGGTATTTGATGAGCATTGCCAGCACATTGTCGCCATGTGTTCTTTGGAGGGAGAGACAGTGCCTCTCAGAAACCTTATACGCATCTCCAGCCTTGTGGAGGTAAAGCCGTTGAGCAGAGTCGCATGAATGTATGTGTTCTCTGTTGGATGAATGTGTGATTGGAAAATAAACTATGCAATATAATAAACTATATTCAAATAAAGGATTAATAAGTAGAAAATGTATGGTACCTAGTCCATTTGAATATCTGTTTGCGAATGTGCATGAAATTTTTTTTGACTTTCTAGGTGTGGTTGAGTGAGCTGTCCATGGAAATGAAGGAAACGTTGAAGCAACTACTGTATGACTGTGTGTCATCAGGGAAAAAAGGGGAGGTGGACCCATCACGCTACCCATCACAGGTACACACAAACTTTTTTTCTGAATATTCCCAAAGGCTTTTGAGGGAACAGAATGTTTCTTTAGCTGCAGAAAAGTGTTAATTCACCTGTTTGGTAATTGTTTAATTTCTTTATTTACATTTTTTAATTAAAATGCTTTTGTTCAAGTTGAGATCCAAGACCACACATCAGCAATCCATTCCTTCTCAGTCTTACTCAAGACAATGTGACCCTAGGATGTGAAACATGTCCTCTAAGAACATTGTCTTAATAACTCTTAATTAAATTCTCAAAGGCAGAATTGTCTCAACTCTCTTTTTTTGGTGTAGATTCTGTGTCTTGCTGAACAAATCCAGTTTACTGAAGATGTTGAAAGAGCTTTAAAGGAACAAAATCTGCACCAGCTGGAGCTGGAACTCAATGCCAAATTGGAACACTACACTACAGTCGACACCAGCTCTGACGACAACACAAACACAGGTAGTTCTGTCTGTATTTATGTGGATGCAGTGGTGGATGTATGTGTGTCCTTTCTGATTGACGTAAGTTCTCCCAGATCCTTATACTAGAGTTAATGACTTTTACATTAATTATTTTAGTTGACACTGAAAAAAATACAACAGGACATACTGTAGAGGCTTCGCCACAGTCTCTCCTTATCTCCAGCATGAACAAAATACTGAAGTTAAATGCAGTTTTCAACCAACAGATGCAATTTGGGGAGATGGTTCATTTGAAAAATGTTGATATAATAAACATATTGTGAAGCAGCTGTTTTTCTTTTTACTCTCACAGCTCCACTTCCATGAGCTCCTTCCTTTATTTGTGTGGATTTGGCCCCTAGTGCTTTTGTAGTCTATTTACTACAAACAGCAAGTGTACCAACTTTACAGATGTTAGCTGTAGCTGTTACATTAGCTAATTAGAAACATACACACTGACTGTGTGTGTGTGTATGTGTTTGTGTGACAGCTCATGTTCTGGATAATTAAAACTTAAAACTTACCAGGAACTCCAAGTTCCTACAGTTATCTTCCTTCAGACCCCTCTCCACCTTCCTCTTGTTTGTCTTGAAATTCTAATTTGGCAATTGTTTGCTAACATGTTAGTGACAGCATCTTCATAAACTGATAATATTGGTCTTGTCAGCTTATTTTAGAGTTCTTCTGACCCATAGTGGCCAAAACTCAATGAACATGCACAGGCATGATATTAGGCCAGATCTCTTTTAGATGTGTTAAATTAAAATAGCTAAATGACAGTGATGACATGAAAAAAATATCACCAGTGTTCAGTCATGCACTGTATGCCATTGGTGACTCAGACACAACACCTGCATCTCGTATCTAAATGTATCATTATTTTAAGCCATATAGTGAATATCCCTGTGCTGTTCATGACTAAACTATGATCATAATCTGGGTTGTCATTCAACATTTAGAGGATAAAACAACTTCTGATGCAAGACTGAGACCAAGACAGACAGAAGAAGCTGAGAAAAACAGCATAGCCTGTGTGGTTTTTTTTTGATTTTTTTTATCAAGAGGTTAAAGGTTCAGACATATTTGCAGCATACTAAATGCTGCACTGGATTTTTTCCTGTTCTTTAGCCTGTGTATTTCTGCTGCAGATTGTTCAACTGCTTTTTTTGGTTGCTGATCACATTACTGACAATATTAACCATTTCAAATTACAGTGAGGTTGCTGCTTGATATTTGTGCTTTGTTCCACTTTCAGACTCCCCCGTGTTGTTAATGATTGAGCTCTGATCAAAATTGTGGGCTGTTACTCAGGACTCAGAGATTAATGCTGATTGACTGCTCTTGCGTGAATCCCTTGATAGCCAGTTAGATACAAGAGGCTGCAAAGAGGCATTGCCCTTTAAAGCTGCAGATGCAGTAGCTGGCAGGCTTATTTAATGACCTGGGGCTGAATATGTGGCTACATAAAGCATGACAGCAGACCTTATTCACAGAATTTGAATTTGTAAAAAGGACTTTTAAATTCAAATCAAGGTTTCTTATTCATGCATGAGATGAAAAGCTACTCTGTAGCCCTGGTAGTGGCATCATTTCACGGGACGTTGCTGCCACATACCAAATTTCTATGTCAGATGAAAATGCATTTATGAAAACAAAGCTTGTTTCACTTGCACAAACTTGTATTTTCGACTTTTCAACATAATTGTAGATACTCAATATTTCAGAATGACTCCATGATGAAGACTAATATATTTGCAGATAATATGGTTCATTCTGTGACCGTCTTGCATGCAAAACTACTAAACTAAACCGAACCATCTACACTTGAAATAGCACTCATTTCCATGATAACATCTCATTAAATTACTGGCTCCCTTAAAACAACCAGGTCGACTGAAGAGTCTGCAGAGTGGTAGTGCTGATTAAAGCAGCTAAAGTAATGGCAAAAAGGATAATCTAATTACCCAGTCTACATAAATGGGCCATGAACCCAGGCGGGGAGTGGGAGCTATCTCCCCTTTGGCGCAGAGACAAGACAGGATGGTGTGCATTTGGCAAGGTATTATGCTTCTGGGGCTAGGCTGACATCAGTGACGCATTCCTACACACAAGGCATTCAACCTAGCAGATGGCATATGAACCCATTTTAATTTACAATATAAAATCTTAACTTCAGACATGTACTTAGAAAAGTAATCCACAGACAATTTATAATTCAAAGTGTTGTTTAAGCATACATGTAACTTTCACATGAAAAGTACTCCCTCATGTGACTAAGATATGCATTTGAGGCAGTAAAATTAACATATTATTGCTATATGTTTTTATTCTTTTCTATTTTCTTTTTTCTTTTTGCTCAGCTACTCCTTGTGTGTCTGTACTCAAACAACAGAGGATGCTAAACAATTAGGGCTGCCAGACAAGTTCGTAACAATGACGCAGTTTCTAAATTGCCTCTAGTGCATTTCTTCTGCATTTTGTGCAATCATTTATGGCCGTTAAGCTTGTATTGGTGATGACACTGACTTTCCAGAATATCAGTGTGGCTCTATTCATGTCTGACAAAGTTTCCCTTTCTTGTGTCTTATCTCCTTTCCTCAAAAATTTCCCCATAGTGATTGGTCCCATTTATTCTTCTTACCAGTCAGTACAATTCTGCATTTTTACTTTCCATACAAGAGCTGTTATTTTATGCTAACATAAAAGCTGTTTCCATCCTGTCTGCTTACAGTAAAAGCCTCCCATCTATTGACAGCATCTAAAAGAGCACCTGGCAGGACCTTGTAATGACATGGGGTCAATGTAAAGTCAAGAACACAAAATAAAGTAATGCTTAGTTAACTAGTTTTATAGAAAATGTACATATTTTGTGTTATTAATAAAGACGTGAGGAAGAGAAAATTGCATATTACAGAAATCTACAATTTGATTTGAAAAATATTACCACACTACTACTAGAAATTCCAATAGGTTTGGCCTTGTTGAATACTCTATAACACATTTACAATTTTATTTATTTTTTTTATCCAGTTTGTTATTTGTGTAAATAACTTTACCAATTCTGCCATCCTGATCTTCACGCACGTCTTCCTTTATAGAGTCCAGTATCCTGCAGCTGAAGCTGAAGGCTTTGATCCTGGATATCATCCACAACATCAGTGTGGTGAAGCAGTTAAACACGGCAGGAGTTACCAGTCCTGGTGCCTGGGCGTGGAAGAAGCAGCTTCGCTTCTACATGGGACCAGACAAATGCTGCCTCATACATATGGTGGATGCACAGTTCAACTACACGTATGAATACCAGGTGTGTTAGCTTGTAGATACAAGTTAGATACACTCCTCTTTTGTGATTGACCAGGTGAAAAATACGCACTGATGTTTCTTGGGCTGCAGCTAACGTTCACTGGAGATTTTTTTGTGATCATTTAGGATATAATATCTTTTGTATTTAATTTTATAACAAATGGATTTAATTCCACAAGGAAATTAAATCTCCTTACTTAGCATTTGATTTGTAATGACTTCAAAGAGAGAAAAGCAACCAACGTTATAGTCATTTGTGAGGCATCTGAATTGTGTAATTAGAAAATGTGTACTTGATTGAAAATGATTAACTATCTGAATCGGATCAATTAATAGATAGTTGTATATCAGTTCATCTGTTTGGTATTTTAAACAGGAAGACTGGTCGGCTTGATTAAGCAGGTACATATATGTTCAAGCACCTCCACTGAGGCCATCACACACACCCTAAAATTATCTAAGATGCACTGTATTAGTGGAAATTTTTAATGGTACAAGATATTGAATGCCATGAAAATTTATCTCTCCGAAACATTTCTCATGTTTCAGGAATTTACTGATGTTATCATTGTTTACCTTTTGGGGGCACTGTTTACACAGAGATGTGGACTACTGAAAATTCCCTCCTGTATTTCCCCTCTGCAGTTCCTGTGAAGAGCACATGCTAGTACAAAGTCCCACTCATTTTCATTTTCTTTTGCTTGTCCTTCATTTGTTTTTCAATTTTCACTTTCTTAATCCATCCCCTGTCTGTTTGCCTTTATCCTCTCCTTCCCCCTCTCTTTTCCCCCCGCCCTTCCCTCGCTCCCCATATCTTTACCTCTGTCTGGTGATCTCTCTCTCTCTGTCACTTTCTTTCTCTATTTATCACTCACTTTCTTCTCCATCCTACCTCCCCTGTCTCCTAGGGGAATGCAGCTAAGCTGGTGCACACTCCACTGACTGATAAGTGCTACCTGACTCTGACCCAGGCCATGAAGATGGGGCTTGGGGGGAACCCCTATGGGCCAGCTGGAACTGGCAAGACTGAGTCAGTCAAAGCCATGGGTGGGCTGTTTGGACGGCAAGTCCTGGTGTTCAACTGTGATGAGGTATAAAGAGAATGTGAGGGATTTACTTCCAAACACTTAATCTAAGATTATATAGCATTTAATCAGCCAAGGCTTATATTACATGAAAAACCAATGCATGTTTTTATTTAGCTGTCTTAATCACTTTGTAAGAGAAGATGTTAAAGGCTTTGGATGTCTAAACAAAACTAAGTCAATGCGCTGACCTCTTGATTTCTGATCGTTCAACTTGTGACCTCACACACATTCACTCACAAACAAGATTGGTAATTGAGATCAACTGTCAGTGAGAAGATGTAAAATTCTCTCTCTTTTTGGTTTGTGTCTGTCTGTTTTCCAGGGTATTGATGTGAAGTCAATGGGACGAATCTTTGTGGGCTTGGTGAAGTGTGGAGCATGGGGCTGCTTTGACGAATTTAACCGTTTAGAGGAGGCGGTACTATCTGCAGTTTCCATGCAGATTCAAGCCATTCAAGACTCCCTTAAACATCACAAGCACACATGTGAACTGCTGGGAAAGGAGGTCAGCGAATAAGAACTGATGCAGACAAACACATGATGCCAAAAAACTGTTGCTCACTATATCTCAAGCCCACACTCTCTTTTTGCCTTCCTTCTTCCTCATTGACTCTATCCTTCTGTTTAACTCGCTGGCTTGTATATGCACACATACTTTAACACATGCAATGAAAGTCCATCCCTGTTTGGGCTTCAACCAACAGTTCTTGTCTTTCAGTCTTTCAATAAATTTATCAACTGTATTAACCATCAAGCAATCAATCTTCAGTAATCTCTTCCTCCTCCAGGTGGAATTGGACCCAAACTCTGGGGTGTTCATCACATTGAACCCGGCTGGAAAAGGCTATGGGGGAAGACAGAAGCTTCCAGACAACCTAAAGCAGCTGTTCAGGCCTGTGGCCATGAGCAGGCCAGACAATGAGCTTATTGCTGAGGTGATCCTCTACTCTGAGGGCTTCAAAAATGGAGAAATACTGGGACGCAAACTGGTTGCAATCTTCAACTTGGCCAGGTAGAGATTGTGAGGTTACAGTTTTTTTTTTCTTTTTCTTTTGATTTGGGTGGAAGTAGGAGGTAGTGGATGAATGAGATTTATTATGTTGTCCACTCTGTTATCACCAGTCTACTGATTACATGTATGTGAACTACACAGGGAAAGGACCAGTGTGGTACATTTGTCTGTGTGGTGCGCTAAGTGTGACTGAATCATGCTGTGGGTATTTTTACGTGAAATGATCTATACTGCCACCACCATCTATTGCAAACTATTGATTTTTTTGAAGTTATGCTCTACTTCCCTCCCTCTTCTTAGCACTACAACCGATACTGCAGTCATGTGAGAGTGTGTAAGTATGTGTCTTTAATTGTGTGTTCAGGGAGCTGTTGACTCCTCAGCAGCACTACGACTGGGGTTTGCGTGCTCTGAAGACAGTGCTGAAGGCCTGTGGCAGTCTCCTTCAGCAACAGAGGAGGAGCCGTGACAAGGACAAGAGTAAGACTTCCTCTGGCTAATTTTTATTTTTTTATTTTAAGGTACAATATTTCTGTGCAGCATTTCTTCTTTTCCAATAGTGGAGTGTGACAGGAAAGTTAAGAGAAAGCGGGGGTATCTTTGGTCATGACCTTGAGTCACGTGCATCGCTGCCGAAAGTACACGGTACCAAAACTTGTTGTGTTGGAAACAAATCCACACAAAACGACAAACTGTATTCTGGAAACATCCAGAGACATATTCAACAAATGTGATGTGATGCAACAGTAGCAGCACAATACATGTGAAGCATCTTGATTTATTGATTGAAAAACAGTGCAAAATGTTACATTCTACAATCAAATGTGATCAAGGGGTGAAAATAGGCCGGCCTTCATTTTAGCCAAACAAAACACGTGATGATTTCACTGACGACTCCTCCCTGTCTGAAGTTGATGTTGTGCTGATCAGTGAAATCGTTTGTTGTGGACTGCAATTGGAAAATGAACAAATTACTTCTAAAACACCTCCGAAAAGCATAATAATACTAAAGTAGCATTTTTTATGATTTCTTCTAAAGTCATTGTTGTATATGAACATCAGCCATCGTATGGGGTAAGCAAATCTTTAAATATTCGGCTCAGTGGTTCAGAAGCCAAATTATTTAATCAATTATGGCATTAAAATTATGTAACTGTTTGACGCCTGTAGCTTGTGACAGCCTGCTCAACAGATCAGCATTGTATCAGCCAGTAAATAAAACACAAAGGCAGAACACTATACATTGTCTATTATGTCATATGAAATGAAATGCTTGTCTTAGTAAAAGATAAATACTCATTCATTTCTAATTTTTTGATAGTCAGGGCTTTCTAGTCATGACTATGCTGCAAACAACATTATTTTTTACATCAGTATTCACCTCTTTGCGGTATTCGCTTTTCATTATTTCATTATTTAACAATCATAGCAGCCATGTGGTTTGAATAAGAAGCTGTACTATTTTTTTCACAAAAGGTCAGTGACCTGAAAACTTTTTGGTAATTTGATAAAAGTATCTCTCAAATGAATCCCTTGAAACTGCTGCTGAAATTAGAAGATAGTGAAAATTCGGCTAGTTTGAAGATGCTTATCTTGTACCCAACAGGGTCACACTACAAAAATGAATCAGGCTGTGGCTCAGGGGGTAGGTTCACCCAGTAGTCACAGGGCTGACAGTTCGATCCTGAGCTCCTTGTGTCCACATGTCAAAGTGTCCTTGGGCAAGACACTGATATCCCAAATTGCTCCTAATAGTCAGACCGTCACCTTGCATGGAAACTCATAATGAGAGGCAAATTGTAAAGGGCTTTGGGTAAAAGCGCTATCTAAATGCAGCCATTTACCATGTTTGTGTCTCTGTGTGGGTATCTCTTAAATTGAGTTTGATAAACACTATAGATAAGTGTACTTGAGCACCAAAAGGCTCTATTGTACAGCACTTTCTCTATACACCTGCTGTTGTCCTTGCCCTTTAAGTCCTCTAATACAGACACGCAAACAATTGACATTTAGACCAAATACTCCCCCTTAAAAACTTTTTTTCCCTTGGGCTTTTCTCTCGTCTGTACTTTTGTCCTTCTCCATTCTCTCGTTCCCAAACACTTTGCCAGAATTCTGTTGTTTACTTCTACAGTACCTCTGTCCCCCCCTCCTCCCCCCTCCTTCCGACCTCTTGTTAGCTCTCTCTCTGATACCTGGCCATCAATGCCTCTGTTGTCCCACTCGTTCTCATTCGCTGCCCTCTGTTCCTCATCCCCATCTCCCCTTCATGTTTCTGCTCTGAAATACTCCCCCCTCCCCCAATCTCTGTCTTCATTTTCCTCTCTGCTTTTTCTTAAACCCATCTCTCTCTTTTACAAATCCTTCTGTTCCACCACCCACCCTTTATCTGTCCAGCAGACTCGCACACACACGCACACACACACACACACACACACACACACACACACACCACATGCACCTCCTGTCTGTCAATGAGTCCCCAAGGTTTTCTTGTGGTTGGCTCTGTGTAGTCCGGCCAAGTGTTCCTCTCTGTTGTGAAAAAACACCACATTTGTGCCTGCAGGGAAGGCCAGCATCTTTGGAGAAGAGAACAGAAGTATTGACAAACTCTTAAGTCATGACAAGCTTTGGTAATTAGCACTTTAATAACAAGGGCCATGTGCAAGAACAAGTTAACTTTCATGACCTTGTTTTTTGAGTTCTATTCCATCAAGCCTGCGTTATTTTTTCACTTCCCTTCCTGCAAAGAGTCTTTTATATTTGTTAACTGGTGTAAAACTATTATATACTTTTACTCATATCATTGTTGAAATACTTTTACATGTCTATCCTGGATTTGGAATTTGAACCAGAATTAAATCAATATCTTTCATTTGTATGCAGTTCAGGAGAGTGGTCTGGTGGTGCAGGCATTGAGGCTTAACACCATGTCCAAGCTGACGTTTGCTGATAGCTCCCGATTTGATGCCCTGGTCAGAGATGTCTTCTCTGGGGTGAATTTCACTGATGTTGAGGACCAGATTCTAATGCAGGCACTGGAACAAGTCTACAAGGAGGCACGGCTTGAGCTTATACCCACCCAGGTGTGTGTATGAAGACATGTACAGTATTTATAAGCAAAGTATATACATATAAGTGTTGTGATGAATGCGAGCTGGTATCCAAATAGTGTTTGGGTTCATTCTCTACTTCTGCAAAACTTCTTACATTAGTACTGAGACAACATATGGACAGTTGGATAGCTTGTTAGATAGATGGCTGTTTTTTTCCATCTGTGTGTAGCTGAAAAAGGCATTGGAGCTGAATGAACAGCTGAGACAGCGCATGGGTGTAGTGATCGTTGGACCGAGCGGAGCAGGGAAGTCAACACTCTGGAGGATGCTTAGGGCTGCTCTCAACAAGACAGGCAAAGTGGTGAGTATAGTATACACCTGGATGTTCTCTCCTGTAAATCCCACAGGTGCCCAACCTGAATTTTCTGACATGATTCATTGATACATTCTCAGCACCTTATTCAGTATGCAACTGTGCACTCTTTGACTAATGCTGATGACTTTAATGATGATGTGTTTTTGTAGGTGAAGCAGTACACCATGAATCCCAAGGCTATGCCTAGACAACAGCTTCTGGGACATATAGACATGGACACCAGAGAATGGGCTGATGGTGTTCTCACACATAGTGCCAGGCATGTGGTTAGAGAACCACAGGGTAAGAGAGAGGCTACATGTCAGTTTAATGGTTGCTAATGAGTGCAAATAGGTCACTATTAGTCTTGCTTAGCCAGATGTTTGACAACTGGGATGAAGTCTGGTCCACAGTATTATCAAAAATGTTCAAGATCTTGCATTGCTGCATGTGCACTCAAGAATGACTGGATATAGTTACGTAGCCTAAAGTGGTCTACACTTGTTGGGCTCTGTATGTTTGCATTAAGGTTAATGTAATGTGTGTATCTAGAGTATATATGTGTGTTTTTATTCTCTAGAGGTGAGCTCCTGGATTGTGTGTGATGGCGACATCGACCCAGAGTGGATTGAGAGTCTGAACTCTGTTCTTGACGATAATCGGCTGTTAACCATGCCTAGTGGAGAACGCATCCAGTTCGGACCTAATGTTAACTTCCTGTTTGAGACTCATGACCTTAGCTGTGCCTCACCAGCCACCATATCTCGCATGGGCATGATCTTTCTCAGGTCAGACGGCCAATAGTTCAACAGTTTTTAGTGTGTTTTTTAGTGCTGTATTCTATTTTCTCTACTAGCCTGTCTCACTGTTTTGTTTTTTAAATAAATTTTTTCCCCCCAACTGTCTGTAGTGATGAGGACATTGATGTAGGCGCCTTGGTGAAGTCATGGTTGAGTTGTCAGCCAGAGGACTGTCGCAGTAATTTAGAAAACTGGTTGGGAGACTACTTCCAACGAGCCCTGGACTCGGTCCTCAAACAGGTAACTTTGCCCTATTCTACCTCTCTGTACTGCCTCGAAGTCTGTCAAACTGTCCCAGGGTGCTGAATTTTAAATATCCTTTGAACACAGTTTGTAGCCTGGATATTGAAACAGCACTGACATGATGTTGCATACACTGAACAATATGTAGCAACTTTTTCTGTGTATGTCAACACCTGACCATTTTGGTAACTAAAATATAGGACTTTCTAAATAAATGACCTCCACATTTATTGACCAGTGATTATTATAATATATTATATTTATATAGCTGGCTCAGTGAATACATTCAGTTAACAAATCCAGTTTAGTTAAGAAACACTTACTAAACTGAATCTTCTCTTCCCCTTTCATCAGAATGACTTTGTGGTGGAGACTAGTCTGGTGGGTACAGTGTTCAATGGTCTGTCACACCTCAACGCTGTGACAGAGAGAGGTCAATTTATCGTCAGTCTTCTTAGAGGTTTAGGAGGAAACCTCAACCTTAAAACAAGACAGGAGTTTGCCAAGGAGGTAAGGACGTCTGTGTTTTTTGAATGGGCACAGGGTGACTGTATCAACAAGTAGATGACTGGAGAGTGGACTTTGCTCTTACAGTATAGAAGCAAGGATATTAAGCACTACATTGTTGTCAGTCATATTAATAATGACTGAAACACATAGTTACTCTACAGTATTTACTCTATAATTGTACAGGACCCCCGCCAGGCCAAAAAATCGTTTTTTAAATGTCAAAAAGAACGCCAAATATCCATTCATTCACAAATCAATAGCTTTTGGGAGCCGCTGAGCAGCGCTGTCTCGAAGCGTGAGTTAACGTCTGTGTCGTTGCCTGGGAAGCTACAGGTAGCGTAACTCCTTTTAAGGAATAGGGCAGAGTGTAAGTGAGTGAGTGGTTAAGCGAGAGAGCGAGCAGCAAATATAACGGTGAATGCAAGCGGAGCAGAGGAAAAGGTTAGCAGTAAGTTGTCAGTCTGGTGGTAAATGTACAGTACAGACTACAGTGTGTTATTTGTTATTTAGATTTAGGAATTGAATGTTATTCATGTCTCTGGCTAAAATGATTTTGTCTTGCAGTAAGCCCTCTTAGCTGTAACTGATTTAAAAAAATAGGAATGTTAGTTATGATTTAAGCATTAATGCAGGATATGCACCTGGTGGGGAATTTCTATAATATCACTACTCTGAAACATACCAGTCCTAGTCTGAATATGTGTTTATATGTCTGTGTGCTTCTATAGTTGCTGAGCTGGGCCAGAGAAAGCCCACCAGACAGCAGAAAACCACTAGATACCTACTACAACCCTGACAGCGGCCATCTTGCAGCCTATACATTTCAACGTCCTGACGGTCTCACACTGGAACAGCTCTCCAATACACACACATTACCTGTTATTGAGACTCCAGACATGCAGAGGGGTCTGAACTGCTTCTCTCCATGGCTCACCACTCAGCACAGACAGCCCTTCATGGTGGTAGGGCCAGAGGGCTGCGGGAAGGGGTAATTACACACGTGGAAATGCGCACACATATAGACCACAAACACCTCCATAAGCATAAACAGAGGAGGCGTAAGGAGACACACTGTGTATACTGTTGCAGAAAAATAGTTATTGAGGTCATGGTGGAAGAGTGTGCATTATGGATTGTGAGGCACAGTCACTCAAATGTGTGCACTCAAAATAACGAACTCACAATCAACATTGATGTTGATGTTAAAGTTTCTTTTATTCAAGGTTTGACCTTAATTGTAAAGGCATAGACAAGTTAGAATGAACATCACATCTGTGTGTGCATGTGTGTTGTATGTGCTCAGGCTTGTGTATGTGTACACAGACAGTAGTTGCCACAAATGTAATATGCTTTCCTCCCCAGGGGGATTGAATAACTGGGGGTCACAGAGTTTGCCTTTTACACTCCAGTTGACTCTCACTCACTCTCTCTTTTTCTCGTCCTCTTGTCTTGCCTCATTTCGCCAGAAAAAGGTCACTGTGCCAATGATGCACTGGGTTTGTCAGCTTATTCCTCTGATAAAAGATCATCTAATTAATTTACAGACGCGTATACGAGAATGAACATACACGCATGTGCAAGCACACTATTTACTTTCCAATTATTTTCTTTCTGTTGTACCCTTACAAAATGTCTTCCTTTGCCTTTGGGTCTGTTCTGACAAACGTTGCTCTCTAAATCCCAAGAGGCCCTCTTGTTAAGTACAGCACTATTGCACATTTATTCCTTCCTTCCCTATCCCTTCCTCATCCTTTCTTGATGTCCTGACACCATCCTAAAGATGTATGAAACTGAGCTGTGTAGTAGCAGCATTAAGGCATCTGGATGAAGGTGTCAGACCTTGTTAGAATGTGAGATCCTTTCTCACCACAACCTCCAAAAAATAATAAAAAATATTGTTGTGTTTTCCGTCCAGCATGCTGCTGCGTTACGCCTTCTCTCGACTGCGCTCCACACAAGTCGCTGTGGTTCACTGCAGTGCCCAGACCTCATCTCGTCATGTCCTCCAGAAGCTCAGCCAGACCTGCCTGTTGCTCAGCTCTAACACTGGCCGAGTCTTCAGACCCAAGGACTGCGAGAACCTGGTTCTCTACTTAAAAGACATCAACCTACCCAAACCTGACAAATGGGGGACCAGCAACCTCACTGCCTTCCTGCAACAGGTAGACAGGATACATAAACAAACAGATAGACAGACAGATAAGCGACTAAATGGGTTAATGGATGTATGATGTGGTTCAAAATATAGGTCCAATCCTAATGTACACTCTCAGAAGCTCAGACTTTGAAATTAGTTCTTGTCACATCAGAGAGGGCTCAGGTAGGAAAGCTGGAAAGTACTTGAGGTATTTTTTTTTGTACAGATTTTGTTAAGTCCATTGATAAACACATAAACTGCATGTGAAATGCTTTTAGTCTATTGAAAACAGAAATAGGCACCTCTAAACATAAAACAGGTGTATTAAACACCTGATCAACCTAGGAATACATAAGAAAACTGAGATCACATTCAACAGCTAATTAATCAGGTCTGTATGGCACTGTACTTCCTCTCTCTGACATTTTGCCTTAATTTTCCCTAACTCTCATATTTCGTCCTCTGTCAATTCTATCTCTCTCACTCTCTTTCCCTCCTTCAGGTGTTGACATATAAGGGGTTTTATGATGAAAATCTGGAGTGGGTGAGTCTTGAGAACATCCAGGTGGTGGCCTCTATGTCAACAGGGGGTGCTGTCGGGAGCCATTTGCTCACCTCCCGCTTCTCATCTATAGTTCGCATCTGCACCATAGAGTAAGTAAGAGAATGGTTCAAACTGCTTATAACCAAACAGAATGCAGCTATACAAATGATTTCATACATGCCCTGTTAATTCTGTTTTCCAGCATCTCTGTTTCATTGTTTTGCTGTTGATCTTCCTCTGACTGCGACCCTGATCCTCTCTCTCTCCCCCCCCTCCATATCCGTCTGTTTCTCTGGTTCTTTGCCTCTGCCTTTAGCTATCCAGACAGGGAGCAGCTGCAGACTATCTACTCAGCATACCTGCAGCCAGTTCTCCAGCATAGTCTAGGCAGCCAGGCAGCCTGGGCCAGCACAGGGAAAACACACCAGCTGGCGGGATCTCTAGTACAGCTCTATGAACAGGTACAAATCTGACCGGGTGTTCATTTATGTTCATATCTGTATGTGTAGCAACATAGTCTTGCTCAATTTATTGAAAGCATAAGTATGTAATTGAAGAGTCCAATTTGAATTTGAGTGACTCAACATTGAATCCCTGGTTGTTCCTCAGAGAAGAAAGGCACACAGGCTGAACACTGACTGATTGCTTTAAAACAAATCTTTCAAGTCTTTCTTTTGGTTGAGTGTCTAGCAGTGTTGAAATGACAGTCGGTTCAGTATCTTACTGTGTATTACAGCTAATGTCAGAAAGATTAATTATGTGACATATTCAAGTAATAACTGGATACACTTAAATAGAAGCTGTACTCATGTAGTATGTTCTGAAAAGCCAGAGTTGAATGCTGCAGGTTAGTTGTTTTATATTGTGTAGGACATGTACAGGCACAGGTTATCAGTACATTGCGGCCACATATTGCAACTATGGATGGTGTACAAGATGTGCTTTTCTAGGTGAATCATTTGTGTCATGTTTGATACCATTTATGCTGATGAGGTGGAATTATTTTGGTGAATTACTGTAAAGAATTCGGCCATAGATTTGTTGATCAGCAGTTATTTTTTTTGTCCTAGAGGTATGTACATTATCACCTGTCTCCATGTGTTTCTTTCTTTTCAGGTGAAAACCAAGTTTACAGTGGATGACCACAGCCACTACCTTTTCACCCCCTGTGTCCTCACAGAATGGGTCCTCAGCCTGCTGCGATATGACCTCACTGCAGGTAACCAAACACCTGCGCAAGAATTCACATGTTTGAGATTTTTTTTTTTTTGGAATAGATTGTTGCAATAATGCACCTCTCTAAGTAAGCGAATGCATGAGATATGTAAAAAATCAAATATAAATATCACTTTTTTTTTCTTATGTAATGTAGGAGGCCTCAAGAATCAGACCCATGGCCCATAAGGGGCTGTGACCCACATTTTCAGAAGCACTGCTTTATGCAAACAAAAACAGAAAGTCGGATTTAATGACCCACTGGTTTTCTACTAATTCCTTAGAGTTCCCACGTAGAATAATTTTGCTGCCGAGGAACATAAAGCATTAATAACTCTGTCAGTTTTGATGCCAGAATCAAAAAGACAGCACCAGATGACTTAGTTTCTTGTCAGTGTTCTTTTCGCTCAGAGCTACTGTTTTCAACTCTCACCGTTTTTTTTCATTCAATCTCTCTCTCCCTCTCCCTTCTCTCCTCTCTTCCCTCGCTTCCTCTCTGTCACTCGTTTGTCTCCCCCTCTTTTATCATCCTCTCCCTTTGCTGTCCTTTCATCTTTCCCTTTGTCACTCTTTCTCTCCTTCTGCAATGTGTTCCTGCTGTGATAGTGAGTCCAATCATTTATTTTAATTAAACACGTCAGCGGACAAACTTCTCTTTTCCTGTGCTCATCATTTTATAACTTACTCTTACTTCTTCCTCCTTTTTCTCCCCCTTGCTACTTACCTTCTTTTTGGTATGTAAAAACATCCTCTTTTCATCTTTATCTCATGTGTTGACGTATGTGTATATGTGGTGAGTTTAATGGTGCATGTGTGTGCAATTAATGTATTTATATCTCTACAACAGTTTAATAACTCTAGTATTAGGAATGTAATTTCAAACATTTATTTAAAAATTCCCTCTGGAATAATAATTTGAGCCTGATACGATTTTTCCACAAAAAAGTTGAATTACCGTAAAAGAAGGACTTTACATTAATGTTATTATTATTATTTTTTTTTTTTTTAATTTGATGTGGATGGCCGTAACTTTGAATTTGTGCCCATGTCTAAGTGTGATTGTATTTCTCTCCTGATGTAAATAAAAGGTGAGGTAATGTACAGTTGAGGGTATAATACAGTTTTACTTGGGTCTTTTTAAGTCCCACCGATACATTGGCATGGTCAATTTTATGGGCTATTTTAGTTTATAACAGGTGACAGTGTCAGAGAATGTGTTGGCCATTAAGCAAGAAGAGATTGTAGGGCAGAAATGACAACAATATGTTTGAGTTAAATAGAAACAGTGTTGCTGTTACATAGTTTGTCCACCAGAAAGCAAAGTTTATTATTCAACTGTAAAATATCCTGCTCAGTACCTATCTGGGTCACAATTCTTTAGTAACCAAATGTAAGGAATTTTTATTGAAAAATGTTTTTTTCATATTATGTATTTATGTTTGACACAAATATTGTTAGCGTATTTTTAAAACTCTTAAATATCAATATCAGTATCTGCCGCAGTAATTCAAGAATTGTCTGGACTTCATCGTCTTCATTCTTTCTTCATGCTGGTGGTCGAATCACCACTGAGATGGGTTTTGGGCAGGGAAATTGTTTGAAAGCCATAGGCTTGGGTAATGTTTAGCATGAGAACATGACACTTTAAGTGTTTTCATTTCCTTTGTGGCCATTAAAATTTCATATGCCAGGAAAACCCTGCAGTGTGAGCTGTGTCTCTGTTTAACTCTCTTCTTCAGCTCTCTATATAATGTGACAGACACTGTTAAAGCCAGTGGCCTATGAGACCAAGATTCTGGCTTTCCCCTCTAGCACTCTCTTTTTAGCTAGCAGCACTTTGCTAATTCTTGAGGGAATGTAGTAAATTTAGTCTCACCCTGGGAGGTGCTTGTGTCATTCCTGATTCCGCCAAAAAGAACCCTATGACTCAGTTTCAGAGTATAAATACTGCACCTGTGTCTGTCTCTGTCCTTTTTAAAAGTTAAACAACTATGACGGATATAGACAGACTACAAAAATACTCATTGAATGTGCATAGTGTAAGTGAGCAACAGATTTTTTTTAAACTTCCTTTTACAAATGAATCATTGAAATTTGTTAAGTAGCTACCTCAGTTTGTAGTTACTCTTTGGGCTAAATGTCATGATCAGAAACAAATTGTAAACCCAAAATTATCAAATTTAATTTCATTTGTATATGTAAGTGTGTGTATGTCTTGTGATATCTTACTGAATTTAATCCAAATGTGTGTGTGTGTCTTATTTTATTTGTGTAGCACAATCTAATGTGACAGACAGCGTGTTGGAGGTGGTAGCATATGAGGCCAGGAGGCTGTTCAGAGACCGGCTAGTTTCCTCCAAAGACCTTCACACCTTTGATAACATCCTCTCCTCCATCATACGGGGGGACTGGGGCTCTGACGCTCTAGACAACATGACTGGTATGAGATAACTTTACTCACACTGACATATACCTTCATTCAAATCATACAGTATATACACATACAACACAAATAATTTCAGGCTCAGATGGATTCGTAAGCCCAGCTTAGGACATAGCAGGAAAGATTTCATTACAGATTGACTGCTTGATACAATTCATGTCAACATTTTCAGATTGCCACTCATGCCAGAATGAGAGCAATATTTGATTACATGTGTTGGCTCTTGTTTGACAGCTGTGCATTAATGGAAATTTCTCAGCCAATGGTCTATTTGCTTATTTTAAACCAGAATGACATTAATGAATTGTGTCCTTTTTTAAATTAGTCTGACTGCTCTAAACTGTAGTTAATAATACTTGAGCTCTTTGGTTATAGCAGAGGAATGGCAACTCCATTGCTATACTTGCCTGCCTTCAGTGTGAAATAAATAAGTTGTACATGGATCAAGAGTCATACGAGAATGAGGGCAGATCCTGCCCTCATTACATAAAATTTACACACTGTAGTAGTAATACCAATATGTACTGTACTAGTTAATGATCTTTACAGCAGATCAGAAAATTCTGGCAAGATCAAGCAATATAGCTGTCTTCATACAAACTAAGACTGGCGGACACTATTAGTAATACATGCAAAGAAAACTGGCTCAACTATAAAGAGGTGTAATGATCAGGAGCAGGTCCTGGCAGCCTTGTAAATACAATAATATATCTATAACCAATGCCCTTGAAACTGCTAAACAAAGGCTTACAGTGCTGGTAGCTAGAATAAAGAGACAGGCAGTATCATACTAAGAACCAGCCCACCAAAAGTTGAAACAAAACATTATTGGAGGAGCATATAACATCGGCTCTGTGACTAAGTTGAAATTGGAATCTCTCAGAATGTGGCATCTGCCAACGATAGCAAACACAAAGCAGTGCCTTGCAAATGCAATAACTTTTTTCTTGAACATCCCTGTCACCTGCAGATACCTCTCCACCAGGCTTTAGACATTAGCGATGCTGCTGAATATAAACACAAGGAGTCTGCATTTATATCTAAGCCATGAGAGAAAATCAGCTAAAGGCTGGAACTTTGTAACCATATTGAGGATCGCCTCCTCCAAACTGTGCTAAAAGATGCAGCCCATATGCAAAACATCTGCCTGCTTATCTACAACATCTGGGCCTGTTCCAGAAAGCAAGTATAATAAACTCCGAACCTAACCGTGAAGTCTGACTTTACTAACCCTGATATGGGAAACTGAGTAAAGCATATGCATGATGAATTAAAAAAAGCCATAATCAGTGGAGCTCCGATACTACGATTTACTGTGGCAGCTGGTAAATAAAAGGCAAAGCGCAAATGCAAAGTAAGTGCATCTTTAAAAAAAAAAACCCACAGCAGCAGCAGTGAAAGAACTTGAGTTAGTGAAGAAAAGAATCAATAAGTTAACATTAAGTTGAATTTAGTGTTGTCCACTCATTCATCATTTACTAGACTTGAATATCCTTAACAGATGATAAAGTGCTGGAGTCTTACTACGTGTTATGAATTACATTGTTAAATATATCTTTATTCAGTTGTAACCTGATGTAGACACAACACATATATTTTACTTAGAGATATGATTTTAACCTCAGAGTCCGAGTCCATAATTGGTTTGGTGATTTACAGTTGTAAATCAGTCTTCTAAGTTAAAATTGAGTATGAATTTTTAGATGTCTGTTTTAACATAAATCAGGGCAGCATTCAGTGACTATATTTCAACGTGTCATATATTTAAACATTGTTATTGAGATGCTGTTAAACATGTTATCACTATATGCAGCCTATATTCCAGAGCTCACCTTTAAACTACATTTAGTCCAGTTTTTCTGAAGTCTTTTCAGCTGCACAACACTCACGTTCACTCGTAAATATTCATATAAACTCAAATATTTTGAGATCATTACTCATTAATCAATGTGTGTGAAGCTTTGTTGTTTCGAAAACGTGAGTTGACTTACCAATGTGCACAGAGTCACAGTTTTATAAAGAAAAATAGATGTGCTTTGATATGTACTTTGATATTGACTGGCTCAATAAGGAAATGAAACAATGTATCCAACAGCTCCTTCAGGCTCACCAGAAGGGGAGGGGAGGTTTGTTAAAGAAAACCTGCCAGCTGCTACTACAGTAACTGACCCAGAGTTAAAGAGATCTCTGTTTCTGGAACTGAAAACCCAAAGTTTCCCACATTGCAGGGTTAACATACTCTGAGTTTTCACCAAACCCGCTTTCTAGAATGGACCCCTGGGATATTAGCTGTGGAATTTGAAAACACATCAAAATGCCTTTTGCACACGGTTTGAACATGGAAGACACAATCTGGGAATGTTATACATGCACACACACACACACACATTTTATCTCATTTTCACATGCACTTGACTGGTACTTGTACATCCAGTTCATAACTCCCTCTGCAGTGAGTGTTACTAACAGTCTGTAATATTTCCCCTGTGTGCAGATGGTTTCTATGTGACATGGGGAGCCTCTGAGGGCGCTGTAATGGCTCCAGGCCAGCCTCTGCCTCCTCATGGTAAACAACTGGGACGCCTGGATTCTGCTGACCTAAAACAAGTGATACAGAAGGTACACAATGTGGAACATGTTGTCTGGTGTGTGGTCAGGCTTGTTGGATTATGAATGTACATATGTAAGGTACACTATACAATTTTTAGGTACTCATGTTTTACTTGAGTCTTTATATTTCATGCTACTTTATTCTTCTGCTCCACTACATTTTTGAAGGAAATATTGTACTTTTTACCCCACTATATTTATTTGACATTTACTTCTTAGATTGGGATTTTACATACAGAACACATAACATATAATGTTTTGTTGTAGATTAAAGTATCCAATAATATATGATGTAGATAAGCTACAACATTAAAATGGCCTTACATATGAATGCATTAATAATAGTGATTTAATAAAATCCATATAGTAATATAATAATAACACTTTGAAAGGAGCTGTTCTGCAAAATGAGAACTTCTACATTAGATATTTAAATATATTTTGCAAATAAAACTTTTGAATATAGGACTGTAACTTGTATGGTATTGTTTTTTATTTAGCAAATACAGGATCTGAACAGTTCCTCTACTGCATTTTTTCTCTTCCTGTCTCATTCATGTGGTTGTGTTTCTATGTCTTTTGTTTTATTATTTGGTTTCATTACATTTGTTTGTGTGTGACAATGAGTATTGCACCTCCTCACCTATATGTGTGTGTTCCTCCCCATTTCCCCTCCAGGGAATAGTGCTGTACAGTCGTGATAACAGGGAGCTGGACCTTCTCCTGTTCTGGGAAATGTGTGACTTTGTGTCCAGGGTGGATCGGGTCCTGAGCCGGCCCGGTGGCTCTCTGCTTCTGGCGGGCCGGAGTGGAGTGGGTCGGCACACAGCCACATGTCTGGTGTCACACATGCATGGATACACACTGTTCACACCCAAGATCTCCCGTGGTTATTCCCTTAAGCATTTCAACAATGATCTGAAGACGGTAAGAGTGGATTGCACTTGTAAGATTTTGTTTGTTCAACTGGTTCACGTTGTGCGAAGTAATTTTTCAAGGATGCACTAAGAGAAAATTACATTGTTCTAGCAAAGTATTTAATTGTCCTCCTGTTAACACTATATCAAGTGTCTTTTCACATTTAAAGTGCCATATTGGATAGTTGAATTGCACCTGCAACGAAAGTGGAAATTCACATATTCTATAGTTTGCTAAAGTAAATTTGGTGTCAGTATGACCAGTGGTGTATACGTGTATATAATGCATGTGTGTATATGTATTGTATGTGTAGGTGATGCAGCTGGCAGGACTAGAAGGCCAACAGGTTGTTCTACTGTTGGAAGACTATCAGTTTGTCCACCTAGCTTTCTTGGAGATGGTCAACAGCCTGCTGTCCTCAGGTTTGTTGTGTGTGTGTGTGTGTGTGTGTGTTTCTGTCTTTCATGAGAACTGATTTAACTTCAGAATCTCAATGGGTTACAAACTCATTTAAGGGTTAAAGTTATATTAGGATTAGGTCAATGTTAGTAAGAAAGGAATAGTTGGACATTTTGGGAAATTTGCTTGGAGAGTGAAGAGTTTTTTTTTCAACTTTTAGACAGAGCCAGGCTAGCTTTTTCCTCCTGCTTCCAGTCTTTATGCTAAACTAAGGTAAGTGTCTCCCAGCTCCAGTTTCATATTGAATGGATCGATATGAGAGCGGTATCGATCTTCTCATCTAACTCTCAGCAAGAAAGCAAGTGAGTGTACAGTATATCTCAGGATGCCAAACTACTGTATTACCTTAAGCCTGACATGTAAATGATGTCAAATTGGAGTGAAATGAATGGGAATGAATGCAATCAATAGACGGTCTCATAAGTATGATGTCTGTATTCTGTATGTCTTCACTGAATCTTTTAAGTATCAGACATGTTCCTATTATAGTCCACATGAACTACATTTGTGTGGATCATTTTAGCAAAAACAATGCTGTACACCAATCACAGGTTGCCATGTTAATGCTTCCTGTGTAAGAAAAAACACATCATTTCTTTGTGTGTGCTTTGTCTCAGGTGAAGTTCCTGGTCTGTACACCCCAGAGGAACTGGAACCTCTCCTCTCCTCCCTCAAAGATGCTGCTTCCCAGGATGGATTCACTGGACCACTCTACAACTACTTTTCCTACAGTCAGTATATCTATGAACAGCACCTCTGTCTCTTAGTCTGTCAGCATGTTATTCATTCTTTTGGTCTGTTCCCATCTATGTGGTATATGTAGTATTTCTTGTCATCCTCTCGCTGTAAAACTACTACATGTGTCATTCCTTTCCACTGATTGTTCTATCTATTCTCTTCTGTTATTGTATCTGACTCCATTCCTCTGCTTCCCTGCTGTGCAGTGGTGTGTGTACTGCAGAAATGGTGCAGTGTCACTGAGGTTGAGGTTGCTGCCGGAGAATCAAATCAATAGCTCTATTATTGTCAAAGTAAACCAACTAAAGAGCTCCCAGCTCACCTTCACTGTCCAGCTCTGCCAAAAAGGTAGAAGCTAAAGGGATGAATACAGTGACACAAAAACTAGCGCTTGTCCTCACATTGTCCTTCACTTTTTCCTGTTTCCATCTCATTTGCTGTGTCGAATTACATCCTCTGCTGTTTTTAAACATTCCTCTTCCTCTCTGTGTATCACATCCAACTTAGGAATCCAGCAGAACCTCCACATTGTTCTGATCATGGACTGCTCCAACTCCAACTTCACCATCAACTGTGAGAGCAACCCAGCTTTTTACCGCAAGTGTTCTGTCCAGTGGATGGAAGGATGGTCTGAAAGCAGCATGAAGAAGGTTAGAAGAGAACAACAAACAGGGATGAGAACAAAAAAGGATATTAAATCAGAAATTTTTGAAAAAGTTCACACCAGTATTTAAGATCAATAAACCTGGCTGAAAGTGTTGAGTATTCAGATTTACACATACCCGGAAACATTGAAAAGATTTTTATGTAGCTCAGACTTTAAAAAGAAAGACTGGCAAGCTAACAGTTAGTCTGCTGCAGCCCCAGTGGGTCCAGATCCAATATTGACCCAAGGTTATCACCACAGTACATAAAAAGCAGATTTGCTTAACTGTGGTACCTGAAATTCTAATTAAAACATGACACATTATTTTGAAAAAGCAGTCAAGACAAGTGTTGTTATACACACATAAATTTCACATCTGCTGTGTATAAACCTGTGTTTTGTTTTGTCAGATTCCTGAGCTGTTGCTAGCAAAGACAGAAGAAGAAGAGAAGAATGAAGGAGAAAAGGCCACAAAGGGAAAAAGCTCACGTAGGTGCACGTACACAGACAGCAAAAGTCTGTAATTATTTAGAGAATGACCCATTTTCATTTAGGTACCATTTTGAATTGTTTGGCTTTGTTATTTATATATATTATTATATTTGTGGTTCATCCCTGTCAATGTCTCTATTTAATTTAATTTCACATTGTCTTTCAGTTATCACAGTTATAATACATAAAACTGGAAATTGCTTTTTTGACAAATTGCATTCGAATCAGTGTGTAAAATAATTTATGTATGTAAAGGCAAATGTTTCTATCACTAGCAGAAAGGTACATTGACCAAACATTTGCACCTTTAAAATATAACTATTTTTTTCTTTTTCATTATTTCATTGTGAAGTAACTCAGAAGCTTATTAACATTCTTTCTAGCTGACTGTGTTTGGCTGTGTTTTATGTTAAAATAACAGTTTGTGCTCACAAGCTTTTTCAATCTCTGCTGCCAACAGGGTCTGGACAGGGAGACCTGTGCCGTTTGTTTCTGATGGTCCATGAGTCATGTAGAGAACATGGTGCAACTCCCAGCCAGTACATGGCCTTCTTGCATGTTTATACGGCATTATATAGCCGGAAGCAGAGCCAGCTCACAACAAGACAACAGCATCTGCAGGTACAATGTGAACTTAAGTACATGGTACATGTGCACCTGGAAGCGTGCATGTAGACATCACATTGACTGTTTGTTTTCCACAAGCAGAAAAAGTAGACACGTTTTTAATGTAGAAAAGTATACAAAACTTGGTATGTAATATTAAGTTTCTGTTTTGGTCACATATGGAAGCCGTTTTCATATCTTTCATGCCTTATGTTGTCTTGTGTCTGCAGGCAGGCGTGTCTAAGCTGAACGAAGCTAAAGCATTGGTTGATGAGTTGAAGAGGCGGGCTGCAGAGCAGAGTGCACTGCTGAAGACTAAACAACAGGAGGCAGATTCTGCCCTCCAGGAAATCACCACCTCCATGCAGGTGTGTGTGTGTTTGTGTGTGTATGTATATTTGAGAATGTGTGTGTGTGTCTGTGGGCAACTTTGATACTCAGTGGTAGACAGGACAGTGGTCCTGCAGGGTTTCATGCCTCCTCCAAGTTCCATCTATCCTCCTCTCAACTCACCGCGCCCCTCCTGCCTGTTTTTCTCTTGTCTTCTCTTTTCTTCTTCTTGCCTCTCCTCATCTGCATTGTATTATACAAGCATCTTTCTCTGGATTTCCCTTGGCTCTGTTCCCCCTGCTGTGTTGACACTATTTATTTAGTTTGTGTGCGTATGTGCATTTGTTTGTTCTGTGACTCCTCATCCAGTATTCTCTATCTCCTGATATTCATGTTTCCATTTCCTCCTTCTGACTCTGCGTGGAGGATGGATTGATGGATGGATAGATATATGGAGGGAAAAAAAGGAAGCTGAACTATGTTCATTAGTTATGATATCCTCTCTCTCTCTGGGGAATCTGTTTTTTGAGTGAGGTGGAAGGAAGGAGGGCGAGAGAAGAAACAAGAAACAAGAAAAGGAAAAACTGTCAGTGGAGTCAGTTTGCAGAGCGATAATTAACGACTAGGCTCATTCCTTTGGGCTGTAGCATCCATGTCTCCTGTAGAGATGGAGACAGCAGGGAGGGAAAGAAGAAGACTTGGACAAAGAGATAAAGTTTGGAAACAAACTACGTGGAAGAGTGATAGGGGAAACATTCAGAGTGGGGAGCAGTGGAGGAACAGAGAAAATTAGATTTGGAGAGGAATTAAAGAAATATGTGGTATTGGAAGGGGTCAAAGCTTGACTAGAGTAGAATTGGAGGAATGGATGATTTGGATGAGGGTGAGATGTGATAAGATTCTTGGGATATAGAGTTAAGAGAGAGGAAGTGCAGGAAAAGGATCCTGCCAAACGTTAATTCTTCATCTTTACACCGAAGATGACAAAGATTCCTAAACTATCTCAAAATTTAAGTAATGAAAAAGAGACTTATTTACATTTTAACAGGTTGTTTGGATGGGTTTAAGTTGTAATATCTCTAGGTCAGGGGGTCAGGTTTTCTTGGTGCGGAAAGCAATTTGGAGAGAATATACTGTTTATAATATTATTCTGCTTCAGAATTTGACACATTTGAAGGCTATATTTTTATATTTCATACATGATGAGCATCACATCTTTTTGATTATCCAGAATGCCAGTGACCAGAAGACAGAGATGGAAAAGATAAAAGGGAAGATGGCTCATGAAGTGTCCAAGATTGAAGAGAGAAAGGCCAAAATTGATGATGAGCTGAAGGAAGTACAAGTAAGTTGTCTGATTGAGTTGTGCAGTCAGTATGATATTACACATAAGTTACCACAAGTATACACACATACAGCCACCCTCTAACTTTTCTATACTTCTAATCCTTTACTTACCTTTTGCATCTCTCCTTCTCCTTACCATCGCCGCCCTCTAGCCTTTGGTAGATGAAGCAAAGCGTGCTGTGGGAAACATCAAGCCTGAAGCTCTGTCTGAGATCCGCTCCCTCCGCATGCCCCCTGATGTCATCAGAGACATCCTGGAGGGGGTACTGAGACTGATGGGCATCTTTGACACCTCCTGGGTCAGCATGAAGAGGTGAGAGGAGAAAGAGATGGAGGAGAATGTGCAAAAGGATAGACAGAGAAAGGGCGAAAAATAAGGATTGATAGATAGATGTAGAGAAAGTTATACCGTTGGGAGTAATTAAACTGACGAGAATCTTCAACACCTCTCGGGTTACCAAAAAGAGGTGTTAGGAGGTGATGGGGTGTAAAAGGATTGATTGACATAGAGGGAAGGAAAGAGGAAAGGGCTGAAAGAGAAAGGAGGGAGGGAAGAAAGGAGGGATATTCACACGGCTCATAAGAAATTAAACCATGTGTCAAAAAGAGACAGCAGTGTATTTAACATATTTTGCATGATAAATTTGTTATTTATTTATGTGTGTCATGCACTCATGCATGCATGCTGTATGACTTTTTCTATGCAATTTCTGTGTTGATTTAAATTAGCTTTTGGTACAAGTCACTCATCTGACCGTGGGCACCTTTAGAGGGAATCAGACAGATAAAAAACATTCTGCCCCGCTAATGATTCATGTTAATTGGGTGAACCAACTCTGCTCTGAACACTTCTAGTAACAAAGAGAATGTGTGTGTGTGCGTGTGTGTGTGTATGTATGAGGGAGAGAGCGAAAGAGACAGAATGGCAGAGATGGATTTGTTAAATATGAGTAATGAAGAAAATGAGTTGCAACTGTTTGTGCTTAATTAGAGATGAAAAAACGTTATGTTTCATAATGTTAGGCTTGAATTAACATTAACTTCCTCATTTTCGGGCTGAAAAGTCACTTTAATTTATTTCTCTCCCCGATGATCTGTCTCTATCACACTCTCACACACATCATCTTCCATGTGTGTCTCTCTTTCTTCATTCCCTTATTTGACCTCTACCCATTTGTCATCCTCTGGCTCTCTATTTCTCTCTTGTTTTATTCCCTTCCCTCTCCTCTCTGTAGCTTCCTGGCTAAGCGTGGTGTGAGAGAGGATATAGCTACATTTGAGGCCAGGAACATCACCCCTGAGATTCGCCAGAGTGTGGAAGAGCTGCTCAACAGGAACAAGGCCTCTTTTGACCCCAAGGTTAGCTAGCCTTGGCAGCAGAATAAGAATGAGATGTATGGTTGATGGATGTTACTAACCCCTTGTTGGTTTTTTTTGTTGTTGTTGTTGTTGTTGGCTGAAGATTTGTATTTGTATTTCAGCTACTGTTATAACAACTGAGTTGTAATGTCACTGTTGTTGTCATGTTATGTTGTTATCAGAATGCCAAACGTGCAAGTGCGGCAGCTGCTCCTCTGGCTGCCTGGGTCAAAGCCAATGTCCAGTACTCCCACGTACAAGAGAGGATAGAGCCACTGTCGAGAGAGCAGGCTGGGCTACTAGAGTAGGCACACACACACACACACACCACTCCAGAAAACACCTAAAAAAAGATTTTGATTGCATTTTTAATACAGCTATATACATAAAGAAATTGCAGTTTTTTTTGGAAAAAATCTCAATCTCACTTTGCTGATTTTCATTAAGTGATTTTCATAAAGATTTCATGCTTGTAAGTAAAAGGTCTTGTTCCTAGTCTTGATGATGACATACTTTCCTGTGTTTGTGTGTCTGTGTGTCCAGAAACCTGAGGAAAACTGAGAGTAGGAAGAATAAGCTTGAGGACCAGCTCAATTCTGTTGGAGCCAAAGTCAACGAGTTGAAAGAGAAGTATGGCTCCATCTTCACATCCACTTGATTTTGATTTGATCCACCCATTCCTACTACTGAATATTTAACCTAAATTACCCTTCTAATGTTTTTTTTTTGTAAACCATAATCTTAATTCTTCAACCTCACAGTGATAATCATCCCCTGTGACTTGCCCTGACTTCAAGTTGAGTAAAATAGAAAAGAAAAAAATAAACTTTCTCATTGTCTTACTGTGTGGTCAGACGAGCAAAATTTACTCTGTGGTGAAAAGCAAGTAGGACTGGAAATTGTGCGAATTAGGTTGCAAGCATAAACTGCTGGAGCTAACTCTGCAAACAGTCTAGTAGAAGTAGAAAGAAACATTTGTTGTTATTATCTGTTCCTGGCCTTTTACTCACTGCAAGCCATGCAGCATCCCTCCTACTCTGCTGCTTGCATTCTTCCATCATGCATAAACAAGGGTATAGACAATCAACACTGCCCTGAAGGTCAGGTTACTTCCATCCTCTTTTAAAATTCTTTGACCTGATATATAGTGAGACTCACCAATGTCCAGCCAAAGGTGAACTTCACACTGCAAGTGTCACTGAGCCCTTATGAGTGTGTGACTGAGCTCTTTCATCCATAATCTTACACCTTTGCTCTCTCCAACCATCTGTCCTGCCATTTATCTTCCTATCTATTCCTGTTCTTATGATTATCTCATAAGAACATGAGTTGAACTGAAAGATGTCTTACTTGCACTATTCTTTGATAAGTTTTCAAATCTTTTTTAAAACAACATTTAGGTGCCCATATGATCATTGAAACAGGTTTTGCTTGCTGTAGTCCTTCCTCCTGTTCATACTGACCGTATGATCTCCTTCAAAAGTGCTTAGAATGTAAGGCATGAAAAAATCCACAGTTCTCGTTTTGAGAAAAAAGATATTTAAAAGTTAATCTGAAGATAATATGAGGCTTCAGCCGTCTTAGTTAGTCAAACACAGTAGATATCCTCCTCAGCTACAGTCATTTAAGTAGAAAATTGCCTTTGTGTCTCGACAGACAGTTTTCTCTTGTTCAGCTGCAGTGGAAGTATTGTAACAAAAAGAGGGAATTTGGCACTAAAAACACAGTAACTTTGAAAGATATTGACTTGATTTGACTAATTTGGATGGATGACGCTTCGCATTAGCTTTAGGTAAACTTTTAAATATATTTTTTCACAAAAGGATTTTGGCCCCATCACTTACATTGAAAGTGCATTATGAAGGGGATCTCTTAATGGTCAGTATGAGCAGAAGGAATGATTGAAGCTAGAAAATATGTGTCAATGTTCATTTAGGCACCTGACTGTTAGTTCAAGTCAGACTTGAAAAATTGTGAACCTGTCTTTTAAAAAAGTATCAGTATGTCAGTCTTTCATAATCAATCTCTAATAAGCCCATATCAAGCATATTTACAGTATTTACTTACTGATCTCTTTCACTCTTTCTTCAGGTTTCAGTGTCACACTGCAGAGGCAGCTAAGTTGGAGGCTGAGGTGACGAAAGCTCAGGACACGATCACTGCTGCCCAGCAGCTCATATCACAACTGGACGGAGAACACACACGTTGGAACGCACAGGTAGTTTATTGTATGGGTGCGTTGATGTGCGTATTGTTGTGGGAGGTTATACACATTTAATTCCAAAAAGGGCTCATTTACCATGTAAGAGCAACAGGAGGTTTGTGTGTGTGTGTGGGGGGGGGGGGTCCTGCTGTCTTAGGTCCCTTCTGGCTGTTTTTACTCCTCTCCACAGCATCTGTCTGCACCTTAATTAAAACACTCAATCTCTTCCTGACACACACACTTGCGCACACACCCTCACACTCACAGCCTCCCTCAAGGCCCGCACTGAAGAGCCAGTTTACTCTCTACTCACGTATTTCCATATTCTCACACATACACATACTTACAAACTTCATCTCTAACTCTTTTGCACACTGTGCAGCAGCTTTGGTTAGCTATATGTTAATACCTCTAAGCTGTTTAAGTGTTTCAGGGTAAGGTAGAATCACACAAAGAGGAACGCAACTACAGAGTAAGTGTTGCAGAAATAGACACATTTTGAGTTGAAGTATAATAGGTGGCAGGATGTTTGGCAGTATTAATACAATGAGAGATTGCATGGTCATGACAACCTGCATTTGTGGTGCTCAAATGAATCCTGATCAACTTAGAAATGACTGCAGTAATGCCACATTAGCTCCAATATGCAAGCCTGCGAGTGTGTTCCTGTTCTGTGTCTGTCCTGTCACATGTTACACACACTTAACACAAGTTAGAAACAACATACAGTACATACCTTTCTTTTTCCTCCATCTTTCTCAGTTTTCATCAGTCTTTTTTTTACATTAGTTGAGAAAGTTGAGAACATCTCTCTGATCTGTCTCCCCCTGTCTTGTCTGTTTTTTTTTCTCTATCTGCGTCTCTTTCTATCAGATGTCTGAGATAAAGAATGAGTTGGATACGCTTCCTTTGAGGGCCATGCTTGCTGCAGCCTTTATCACCTATCTGTCTGCAGCTCCTGAAGATCGTAGAAAACACTGTCTGGAATCATGGATGGCTCAGTCTGGACTGCAGAGTAAATATTACTATTCAGGCTAACACACTAGCAAAGGCATATGCCAGCTCCTGTTCTAAACAGCCCACACAAACAAACTATTAACCACACACACACTGCGCAATGCACTGTACATATGGTACATATACAACACTTGCAAGCTCCTACGGTCTACTAAATGGGTGTTGATTAAATAATTCTGTAAGTGAAGTAAGCAGTTGCCATTTCTAATTATTGTATGTTGTTTTGTCTTAAATCTCACTGTCACAAAATCATGTGAATTTATTTTTAATTAACTTCAATTGACAAATTAACCTGCTGTTGTTTCTAATTCCACATGTCCACTGAATAACTTCTCCACAACTTAGTTATCAGGATTACTTGGCGGCCCAACTTAAAGTATGATTTTTTTTTTTTTCAGTGTCCAGTAACTGCAACATCTGAGGTTTGATTAGAATTACCAACACTCTTCTCAACGAGCAAATATAACAACCATTAAATAAATGTGTGTTTGTTTTGTGTGTGTTCGCATCAGAGTTCGACTTGCGGTCGTTCCTGTGCTCGGAGAGTGAACAGTTGATCTGGAAGAGTCAAGGGCTGCCATCTGATGACCTCTCCATGGAGAATGCGTTAGTCATACTACAGGTTAGAAGTCTGTTTTCCTGTCTGTCAGTCTTTGTTTATCTCTCTACTTTTACTGTCATTGCAAATATGCTTTATTGACATGACAGTCTGACCTGTGGTATTAAAGTAATTCAGTCACAAATAATAGATATTAGATACATAGCATATTATATTTCCTCTTTCTTTCTTTTCTTTCCTTTTTCTTTTTCTCTCACCGATTTCTTTCTCTATCTGGTTCTGTTGCTTTTTGTCTGAAGTTATTCCAAAAAACATTTTATGTTAGTTTACAATGTCACACTGTTTGTCATTTTTTGAAAGGCATCAAAGTACAATATAAATACAGCAATTGCTCTTGTTGTCATTCATCTGTCCTCCATTTGTCTGTATTGTGTTTGTTGTTTTTACCATTCCTGCTTTCAGATCAATGCACTCAAGTTACGGGTAAGACGTTGTTCCATCACTCATCCTTGTAGCCTAAACCTTATTTAGTGTAGCCTCTCTCTCTTTCACCTCCTGTGTGTGTCTCCCTTCATGTTTGTGGTTATTGTCATATACACTCAAACTACCACATACTTTGAAATTCAATGAAAATTGGAGGAAGTATCTTGATGTATGGATTCACATTCACATACTGTGAATTCACCCATTCACACATACCCAAAAAACTTTTGACTTTAGTTGGTTTTGTTGCTTTTCGGATGTGTTTAACCCTTACTTTTGTTTGGACAACTGAGTCACATCATTCAGTCAAACTGAGTAAATATCTACAAAGACAGTGTAAAGGAAATTGCAACATAATGAAATACCATTCAGTAATAATTTGTTTACTTGATCAGTACACAGAGTAAGAAATGACGGAAGGGAATAAACAGACAAATAAACAGGTTTGAGAAGGAGAATCATTGAGCAAGAGACCATGAAATGGCAGAGCACAGGATGAAAGGAGGGTGGTGACTTCATTCCTTTGCCTGGCATAAGAGTGACGCTGGTCGATAAGCATGACAGCAGTGAGACAGCACTGAGCTACATGCACACTCACAATCACATACTCTCATACGCATACACACACCCCCTTTTACTCATTAACTGAGTCCCTTTCTGAGTAAAACTTTCCCAAAATCGCTTACACTGAAACACATTTTTTTTATCATTATTCTCTGCTCAGAGTGTCGCCTGTCCGTTCCTGATCGACCCGTCATCCCGTGCTACAGAGTGGCTACGTACACATCTCAAAGAGCACCGACTAGAGGTTATCAACCAACAGGTACACATGCTCACACACATATATATACACAAGTTAAAGAGCACACAACAAAGGTGATGAACCTTCAAGACTAAAGATGCACACACATTCTCTGGAGAGTTTAAAGTGAACATCATTTACACACACATGCACACTGGTGATATGTTTTGTTAAAAATCAGTCAACCCTAATTGAATGTTAAAGGGAATTTTTATGTCTGCAGGAGATTGTAAAGTAATTCTACTCAAACATTTTTGTGTGTCATCGGATATCCTTCATTTTTTTTTTTTCTTCTTGTCTGATGAAGTCATGTCTATTCTGAAGTCCATTAGTATACAATGAGTATGATTAAGGGTTCAAAACTATAAAGAACAACTTTATTGTGAGAACCTGAACCAAAGGCCAAGGCCACCAGCCAAAACCTGTTGGTCTCACAATAAAGTTGTACTTTACTACTTCTTTATAAGGGTACTGCCCTACATTAATCCATTGTAACCACTGCTCTGTCCACCAGACACAAGGTGTCAAGGTGGACAGCAGCTGTGCATCATTTTCATCTAGTCCCTTTTGATATGACAGTTTTGATATGTATCTGTTAACATTCAAGAAAAAGAAAATATATGGTAATGGAATGTACTTGTATAGCACCTTTCTAGTCTTCTGACCACTCAAAGCGCTTTTACACTACAAATCACATTCACCCAATCACACACATTCATATGCTGAATGAGTACAGGTGCTACCATGCAAAGTCCCAACCTGCCCATCAGAGGAAATCTAATCATTCACACACTGATGGCACAGCCATCAGGAGCAATTTGGGGTTCAGTATCTTCCCCAAGGGCACTTCAACATGCGGACTGGAGGAATCAAACCGCCTATCTTCCGATTAGTGGACCACCCACTCTACCTCCTGAGCCACAGCTGCCTATCAGATTAATAGGTTGCATTTTTCTGTTTTTATTTTTTCTCTGGGTTTGAGCACTTTTCATCCAAGTTTGTTGGATCTCTTGTCAGCCTTTATGAGTATAAATGAACATGAGGCTGTAGGAGAGTTGTTATTGTGCTGGTTCACTTCCCTGACTGAGTGAGGGGGGGGGCTATGAAAGTTGCTCACTGCTTGTAGTCACGTGTACATGACATGACTGCCACAGAGCCGGGATGCACATATAGCAGATTGGCCAGATGACCTTTAGTGTTGCATCTAAGTTAACTGGAAGGGCAACCACTCATTATAAGGAAAAAACATTGGTAAGTGGTTATCGGCTTTCAGGAACCTTAAAAAAGTAAACTGATGTGTAAACTGAAAAATGACTTGCTACCTGCCATGGGGATGGTGATAAGATTACTGTGATATGTTACAGAGTATTGTGCTGGAATTCATGGTATTCTTGCACTTATGGATCTGTATCTATGTGCATCTATAGGATAGTAACTTCATGACATCCCTGGAGCTGGCGGTCCGATTTGGAAAAACCCTCATCATCCAAGAGATGGATGGAGTTGAACCTGTACTCTACCCACTGTTGAGGAGGGATCTTATTGCGCAGGGTGCGTACGCACACACACTCACAAACACAGACACTCACAAACACTGCTATACAAAGTGCAAGTGGAAAAAATAATTTAATTCTTAGATGCATCACAGCTCTCTCCTAAAAGACACAGCCTTAATGCTCACAACTCTTTGATCATAATTCAGAGGGTTCTCCAAGCACTGGCTACCAGCTAAAAAGCCGACTACTCATCTTTGCTATGCGGGTACTTTTCTATAAAATGGTGAAGTCCGATTTTCAGGGATATTGCCTGAACTTAATAATCATGATGTAAACCAGCACAAGCCATTCTGCTCCTTGATGCTGTTTAACCAAGTTAAAATAACAAATCCTGATCATTCTGTAGCATTCTGCCAAAACCACAGGTCTTCAACCTACTGACGAAATCTTTCCTTTGTGCACCATGAAAAATATTCAGGTTATGGATATGCTTTAATTCTGCTTATTATATATACAATATCAAAGTAAATGAATGCTCATTTGTTAACTATGTTACTGTCATTTTATATTCCCACAAATGGTAGCCATGTGCTTACTTTTTATAAAGTGTCTCTATTCTCTCCTAAAAGTTGTAAAAATACCAGCATTTTCCTGCAGTCTACAAGTATTTTAATTAGTCATAATATCAGTTTTTATTTTTTATTAATCTACCTTTTCAACCATATCAGCTATGGCGTTAACAGCAGGTGACACAGCATGACATCAGAGAGACAAGCACACATTATGTAAAAATGGTATGAAAAGCCTTCAGTAACCACAGATGATTATGAAGTAATGAGCATAATTTTGAGGAGCATTACAGATGATTAAGGACAGAAAAGCTTGAACAAAGAAGGGGGTGGATGCATTAAGATAATTAAAGAGAGAATCAAGTTTGTCACACTGTCAGTGCTGTCTTCTAAAGTCACTCTTAAGTACATAAAGTAATTATCTTTCATTTGTCAGTTTCCATTTTTTATACATGTACTGAAGTGGACACTTAAGAGAAAAGGTGGTGGTTTATCAGTTGGAGCTTTTATTTTTTTAAGTTTACTGAGTCTTTGTTCCTCTGTCACTAGAATGAGTGAGCCTGTAGAAGTAGTGCATAGAGCAAAAAAGACTCACTTTATATTATTTTATCCCCTAGTGCTGTCAGTCGTCCACAAGTTCATGCTAATGACACACAGACACACACATACATACAATACAGTACATACACATACTAAACATGTCCTGAGTGACTTAAAGAACATAAACCTTATTGATAATAATGGGATAAAGAATTCTATTATTTATAAAATGTAGCACACATGTAATGTTTATATATATATATATATACCGTATGTGTTATCACAACCGGTGAACGTTGAAGTCGAAATACAAACACATTTGTGAACTTCTGTTTCCATCGTTAGGGTTTATTCATTGTAATCCAAAGTCCTCAGAAATGGTGGGTGTTTGAGACACTGAAGCATTTAGATAGCTGGAATACTTTAAATTATATATTTAAATGATTGAAATTAGAATATTATTTGCTACATAAAATCAGCATGCAGATGTGCTCTGTAGTGCTTTGTTCATTTGTATTTTTTTATAAAATGAACGATTCTCTAACAAAATCAAAAAGAAAACCGCAAAAATGCATCTCATGTTCATGCATGGCTGTTTTGAAGCTGTCTTTCGGTGATATTTTAGTTTCTTGGCTTAGATAATTGCATACCAATCACAGTAGCAAACAGCTACTTTAATCATGTGGGCACATGTAAACAGATGGAAACATACTGTACCTGTGAAAATGAAGGTGATTCATAAGGCTGTGAATCATCCAGGGAGAGGCGGTTGTCTATCTGAAGCTGAATTGAAAGAGTGGGTGCAGTGAAAGTGTGCGAAAGGGCAAGTTATCCACTTAAGAGTGGTGTCGAACACGATGGAAAAAAAGAGGCAAGACAAAGGCATGGCAGTACTGCATTGCAGACATCTGGAAGACAGAGATTTGAGGAGAAAGTAAAAGGATGAAGATAGGATTTAAAGAAATCAAAGTTATAAGCTTGTGTGATACAGTATGTATTGCTTACAGAGACTGTTTTTCTTTCTGTCCCCTGTCAACACATGTGCACACACACACAAACACACACACAGGTCCTAGGTATGTTGTTCAGATAGGAGACAAGGTTATTGACTACAATGAGGACTTTCGTCTCTTCCTGGCAACACGGAATCCCACTCCTGTCATCCCCCCTGATGCCGTCTCTGTGGTTACAGAGGTCAACTTCACTACCACTAGGGCAGGACTGCGAGGACAGGTAACCCACATGTGTACAATCTACTACAATAGCCCAGCAGTAAATGGAGCCTTTTGTGAATCTAAAGTACGTTCAGTATTTGTTGACACTTCATCGGAGCGCCGGTGATTAAACTCTGTGGTACGTGACACCATAGTGTGTGTGGTGTTTTGTAAAACAAAACAATGACATTAAAAAATGTACTAAAGGTTTTGTTCTGTTGTGACCACAGCTTCAAACATGCTGCAGATGTTTTGTTTTTTTGGAGTTGGACTCAGTTTAGTGCTTAGGGCTTCATGAGCAGAATCAATGTGGAACAAGTGCTTTTAAAGTGGAATAATATAGCGTATAGAGTATGTACTGTATACACTGTATATATAGTCATATTGTGCGTGTTTCTGTTGTCTTACTGTACTATACTTTCACTTACCCATTTGTTTGTGTGTGTGTGTGCTTTAGCTTCTAGCCTTGACCATCCAGCAGGAGAAGCCAGAATTGGAGACTGAGAAAACAAGACTACTACAACAAGAGGAAGACAAGAAGATACAGCTCGCTCAGTTGGAAGAGTCACTGTTGGAGGTACATGTGCACAACAAATTAGCGGAGAATTCTACATTTTTAAATGCAAAAGCTTGTTGCCTGGGAAGTACCCTATTACAGTACTCTCTCTACTTTTTTTCACACCTAGTATTTGTTCCTACAAAAGCACAATTATATACCCAAGTAATAAAAATGGCTTTTTAGGCAATATTAAGAACATCAGGGTGCAGCTTCCTCTTTCTCCCAAGTTGTAATGCTCAATTTCCCTCTGACAGCACTGCAGTCTCTGTTGTCGCAAACTCCAACTGTTGGTTTGGGAAGATAGAACGAGACAGTGTGTACAGACCGAGCAGGGGGAGTCACTAGTGCTACAACGAGGACGTGATCTGTCACTGGCTTCCCTCCCGCCAACACTGCCAAATGTGTTTAATGGAGGACTCAGCCAAGCCGGAAGCACTACTGCTGCTTATTGAACCTGTGTCTCTATGGTGGTGGAAGAGTGCTTTTCCCTCTGCACCACCCAGGAGCATTAATTACTGCACTACCTTAACTGACTTTAGTAACTTAAATTTGTGGAAACTTCAAAAGAATCAGAAAGTACTTTGTAACCTCATGGTAGCTCAAAATGTATGCAGCTGGATGAATATTGTATGCGCATGCATCTAAGTAGAAACTATCAGCTTTACCTTAAGGTTATGGCAATGCATATCCAATTACTGATGTGACAACTAGGTCTCTTTTATACCTACAAAAGAGATGGCAAAGACAACGATGGCAAAATTGTCTCCCTGCAAATGTTACATTAAACTGTCAGGAAGCCTTTTCTGGATATAAACGGGAATGTTAGTAGATAGTAAAATCACAACTTTCTTGCGACGGATTTCTTTTCACTTAGCCATGCATTTCAAACTTCTAAATAGAAATGTGTGGGCAGGCATTGTGTCATTTGACATCTGCTGTAATGAGAATATGGAGCTAAAAGGTCATACAGATTGTTGCTGTCCAAGTGGGGCTTACTGTACTTCCACATACAGAGCTTAATGCATATATACTCTCACTCGCACAGTCACACACACATACATACAAAATTGATGGACATTGTGACACATAGACACTCAAACAAAGGATCATTTTTTGTGCATGCATTCTAAAGGAAATTTGGACACACACACACACACACACACACATAGATAGATAGTGCCAAGAGCAGGATGTCAGCACTTCAGTGGTACTAGACATGTAATTATTCTGGAATTGTAGGAGCATATTCGACTTGACATTTCCATGCTCCACTGCGTTCTCATCTATTTTATTTGAATTTATTTGAATACATTTTATCAGTTCATTTCAGAGAATAGATTCCACAGGATGAAGTGAGGGAGTCATGGCACTCAATGAAAGCTTAAATAAATAAAAAAGTAAATGCCCCACATCAGGATGTTATACAGTAAGATGACAACTCTCATCAGATCAAAGATTTCAGCCAATTGGCAGATACATGACAACATAATCTCTCCTGGGAATCCCCCAATGCCTATTTTCTCCTTCTTTGTACTTATCAATTATGTCCTCTCTGCCCCTATCTAATCCTTGCCTTATCTTTTGTCTGTTTTTGCTCTTCTGGCTGTCCGTCTCGTCTTCCTGTGTAAGACCCTGGCTACAGCTCAGGGTAATATTCTGGAGAACAGGGAGCTGATAGACAGCCTGAACCAGACCAAGGCGAGCAGTGCCCTGATCCAGGAGTCACTACTGGAATCACACAAGCTGCAGGCATCTCTGGACCAGGTACTATATTTTAGGCACACGTATATGGACACACACAAATTCTGAAAAAATGCCATGAGAAGCAGTGTCTGCTGGCCAACCTCACTGGGACACTTTTAGTTAGTGGCTTAATTTATTTTTAAAAGCTGTATTGGCAACAACAACAAAGAACTCTCTCTTTAACTGGCTTACAGACTACTTTCAGTAATCAGACACACAAATCCTCAAAAGCCTAGCTAGCCAATATGTATTCTGAATAAAACAAAGTTGGTAGATACACCATATTTGATGTCCTTTAAATGTATTATCACTTTTCAATTAACCTAAAACAAATCAAGTTAATTAGTAAAAAAAAAAAAAAAAAAATATTTGAATAAAATATAGAAAACATAGACAAACTATATTCCACTAGTATTTTAAATTAAATTTTACAATTTCAAAGATAATCAGCATTAAAAGCTGTATATGTGTATGAAGGAACCATCATCAGCACTCTTAGAAGAAGCTGGTTTAGTTGGGTATTTCCCTTCATGACGACTGCCAGACTCTTCTACCTCACTAATGAGAGAGAGAGAGAGAGGTTGTTAGATGAAGAGAGAGACAGACAGGGCTGTGGTGGGGAGAGAGAGAGAACACAACAGAGAGAGACACGGCAACAGTCAGAAATGCTGCTACAAACATCAGATTGCACAGATGCACAAGCAAGGAGCCACTGTAGATGCATTACATTTCATAATCATCCACTAGGGAGCAGTGTTTCACCAGAACTGTTTTTGTATTTCTCTGTTGGTTCTTTTTTTTTTTGATTTATTTATCATATCTCCCCTGTTTCTACCTTTCTCATGTACACCTCCCTGTTTTTTTTTCTCACATTTCCCGTCTTATCATACCTCACACTGCCTATCCTCATTTCTCTTTCCCTCACCTTCCATCTTAATTGAAATAAACATTCTCTATTCTACTTTTCCGCTTATCCATCTCCATATAAATCTCCGCCTGCGCCATCTCTTGTATTTTCTGCACCACTCTCTAAAACCTTTGTGGCTCTTTTTCTGCTGCTTCTTGTTTTCTTTCTGCGTCCCTCTCTCTCTGTCCTTTCTTTTTCTTTCCTCTTGTTTTTATTTTAGGAGCGAGATGCCTATCTGCCTCTTGCAGAGAGTGCCAGCAAGATGTTTTTTGTCATCACGGACCTATCAAAGATCAACAACATGTACCGCTTCAGTCTTGCTTCGTTTCTGCGTCTCTTCCAAAGAGCTCTTCAGGCCAAGAAGGTGACTGAGTGCCACACAACTCTCACAGTACTTCCATTTTCATCCAGCACAGCAGTGTTTTAAAATGTGCTTACCTTGTGTTGGGCTACAAATGACTATTTTCATTAACGATTAATCTTTCGATTATTTTCTTGATTAATCAATTAGTTGTTTGGTCTATAAGATGTCAGAAAATGGTGAAAAATGTTGTTCACCATTTCCCAAAGCCCATGGTCATCCTCAAATGGTCATGACCAACAGTCTGTAACACAAAGATATTCAATTTACTATCATCAAAGACCAAAGAAACCTCAAAATTTTCATATTTAAGAAGCTGGAACAAGAGATTTTTTTTTTTTTTTTTTAGAAAAAATGACTAAAAAATGGATTATCCAAATAGTTTGCGATTGCAACTAGACAAATAATTAAATCAATAGATAGATAAGCAAAAATAGTGTGTCGGTCATATAAGTAGTAGTTTTTGCAATAGTAGTTTTTGTACAATTGATCCAAAACATGAACGCAAGACAATATATTTACTTAGACATACTTAGCAATAATTTTACTTTTGTTGTTCAAGAATATTTAGTCTACTTTCTGATAAATTGAGCTTCATTCTGTTGATTTTCATTTCCATTATATTAAAATTATTTCAGAGGTCAGCTTGATTTCAGTTCATTTTTTGTTTTCTTGTTGCTAGTTTATCTCAGTCTGACCTGTGCTGCTGGATATCATCATCGACTGTCTATCACACTGCTGTCCTCCATCTGAACACTAAACACACTCTGATAGCAACCAGGACACACACACACACACACACACAGAGGCATACAGACATTGGGTTGAGAGATTGAGCACTAATTCCCCAAATCCTGTGTGGGTTGTTAGAGCCAGTGCTGTCATCCAAGAATGTCACCAGGCAGCAGCTGGTCACCACTGTTACGTGTTTGTGCGTGTATGTGTGTGTCTGTGTGTTTGTAGGTAGGTTTATGGACACATTCGGTAAGTGCGGTCAGAATGCTGCATTGTCTCCCTTTGTGTTATTTGTTTGTTTGTTGTATTGAATGAGCATGTTTAATTTGCCATGAGCTGCAGATGGTTCCTGAGATCTGGAAGAGAAATTTAACCTCTCATGTCTGACATAACACACTGAACAGTACACTTATTTGCTCACACACACACACTCTCACGCTAACACACACTACTGGCACTTAGAATAACAAGTATTTAGATGAATCTTGCAGAAAAGCTGGTATATACACACCTACTGTATGTATTTATGGCAGAATACATTGGGGCAGTTTCAAAAGTCTGCATTGGCTTCAGCAGAGATTCAAACAGGAGAAAAAGAGGAACACATAGACTGAACTGGGAGTAGAAGGCAAAAAGAGAAATTCATTTCTCTTGAAATATCTATGCTCTAATTCCCCTCTTTCTCCATGTATTACTATTGGATTTATTCCACATGTACATTATTTTTTTACTGCGGTTCCATGCCAGCCTAAAAAATGCTTTGAACCATCAACATCCTCCACCGCCCTGGTGCCTCGCGTCTCATCTCTGGTCTCATCTCTTGTCTCATCTCTGGTAATTCGTATATTTGAGAGAGAAAGAATGAAAGCGTGTGAAAGAGAGGAAAGGGTTGCAAGTCAAATGTATGTCTTAGTGTCCGTGGCTGTTGAATGATACAAAAATGTTGTTGCTAACGGTTTCATTCCATCGCCACTCACATACCTAGCACATATTCAGTTAGAATAAAACACACGCCACACACGTGCTATATCATATCTGACTGACCACCAACCCTGAGAAAAAGATCATGTTTGTGACAGCATATCATCTCACCTAGTTCACCTGTCCCTCCTCTTTATGTATTTTTACATTCTCATTTAGGAAGCGGAGAATACTGAAGCCAGGATAGCTGCTTTGGAGGCAAGCTTGAAGAATATGGTGTATGAGTACGTCTGCAGGTCACTTTTCAAGGTAATGCATACATTTGCACACTGAAATACGCCAAAAGCAGTTTTCAGCCTCTCTAAAATGCCCGCCATCACTCCAGTCATTTGTATAGGTGATAAGTGGGTTAAGTTATGCAGTAAAAGCAAGTGAGGCATTTTACTTGATGTAAACCATCAGATAGATTTGCATTTCAAAACCGGGTCACCGTGTTTTGAAATACACAGTTTAAAAAAAAAAAAAGACAATGAGTTTTATTTCTGTCCCTTTCTGTAGTTCCTTGTTAAGTTAATTCAAATTATGGAATGTTAATGCAGAAAAAAATATCCCTAAACACATTATTCATTATTAGCCAAAGCAATGTGCCCAGTTTTACTACTCACAACTACAGTGGAATCCTTTTGCTGAGGTACGAATTGTTATGAATAAGTCTGTTAGAAAGTCAGAAATCTTTTCAGTGTTGTCGTATAGAGCAGTAGCATATGTAGTAGATTCCCAATTGATTGTTGAGACCAAACGCACAATCCGATAAACACATTTACACACTTGTACAATCAAACCTTTGCAACTAACACAGTAATGAAGTGTCAAATATTGACCAACACAGCAATCATTGCATCGATCAGGCAGTAAATAGTAAATGTAATTTCTCTTTCTTTGTGTTTGTGTGTAATGACAGTTTCAGGCAGAGTCAGGGGGGCTGTTACTTACTAATCACATCTATAGGCTATCTACTCAACACTTGCACACAAACACACACGCAGGCACACAAACACTTTGATACCAGCAGCCCACTTATTAGCAGAGAGGAAACACAAGACTACAATATCAGTGTTCCTGTCAACACTTCCATCTGTGCGACCAAAGAGATAACTCCGAGGGGGGGAGGAGAGTTGCGAGAAGGGATCCAGAGAAAAGACAGAGGTGGATAATGAATGAAATGGGACAACAAATAAGAAAAAAGAAAGGGATTATTAGAGAAGAAAAGAGAATCAAGATCGGAAAATATCATTATATGTGCATCTTTGGGAAAAATTAACAAGCCGTCCCATATTTTTGGGAAATCTGTGTTTTCTTGTGGCACTGGTTCCCAAACTCGTCTTCAAGGGTCTCTGGTTGTTCTATATATATTTTATATATATATATATATATACATATATATAATCCACAACAACACAACTGATTCAGCTTCATATGGTATTGATTGAGCATGGCTTGATGCATCAAAGCTGTGATAAAGAATCAAAGTTACTCTTCCTTGTATTGATTGTTGAGCCTCTCATGAGCAAAGATTGGTTTTTTTATGTATGGGTGTAAACTTGTTTAGCTTGTGTTATTTGACATATAATGAGATGTTTTATATTTTGAACAGCTTTTCTTTTCTTCAAATAAAAATATATTCATTTGAAATCAAAATGAAATGGACTCCAGGATTCAGAAAAAAAGAGAAAGATAATGAAATGTGAAATGGAAATGATGGAAATATTGTTTTCTCTTTTATATCTCACTAAAATGACTTTTTATGCTTTTACACCACATTATTTCCTTAATTGGTAGGTTGAGATCAAATTGCATTACATTTTACATACATTTTACACTTACTCAATTAGTAAGTAGAGTGTCGACAGGACAATGCAGTGTACATTTATTCTAACCCTGCAATGACCTTGATTTATAACTTTACCTCTGATAATCTAAGTAGTGTAGATTCAACAATTTCAAGGCTTTGTCACTCATCTGATCCATGCATGAAGACCCGGTGATTGTAAGTCGTCCTGTTTTTGGAAATGGTTGTCAATAGAAAACACCCAAACAATAATAAAGTGAAAGTTCTTTTTTGGTAGGTGTCCTTTAGAGGACAGTACTCTGGGATTGTATTTTTAGAATAGTAAAGTAGTAAACCATCAAAGATGGAAAACAGTAACATTTTGGGGCCATATATGTATAATGTATGTGGATGTCTATGTGTATGTTACTTGTTATGGTAGATCTTCTTGTGTGAGGTGGCAGGTATAAGCATTCTGGTGGTTAACTGTGTGTTCCAGAGAGAATTTGGATACGCCTCTTGTGTGCATGAAGTAGTTTGAGTTGTAGTGATGTGCTGAAGTGTGACATGTTCCAGGTTGTGCTGTCTGCTGGGGTTCCTGTCCTGTCAGTGTCAGTATGACAGTGGTACACACACACACACACACACACACACCCTCACAGACTTCTATCCTCATTTCACTCTGTTTGCTTAATTTCTCTCTGACACACACACACACACACACACACACACACACACACACACACACACACACACATAAAAACACAGATATATACACACACATACACACAAAAACATGTGCCAAAGTGCCAGTCTTTGTTTGATCAGTCATACCATATTGCTGGGCTCTCTCAGTTCAACGTATCCACTGTCACTTGAGTAGATGGGGTTGAACTTGGCAGCTTGGTGTAAATCATCTAGACATCGGATCAAGAGATGAATCATGGAGAGGGTCAGGGAGAGGGCATGGTAGTGTAGCGCTCTAGTCCAACTGTAACCCGAAGGTTAGCCTCACCGCAGCTCAAGCTGCTTCTACAGCTGTTCGTAAAAGTACAGAATGTAATATAAATTGACAGGCAGAGGTGTGCTGTGAAGGTTTTTGAAGATGTAGAATATGTTGAAATACTTAGACAATGCTGTCCCACTGGAAATGCTTTGTTTTATTTACTTTGTTTATTTCCTGTCTAATCACTTTAAATGGGAGTAAAATATAGGATGATTTTCCATTTGTTTAGTTACAAAACAGGAACTTTTTCAACTCAGTTCAAAGACAGTAGAATGAACCCATTAAAACTAGTTTTATTTTGTTTTATCACATTCCTGTATTTGAAGTTCTAGTCTGTAACAACCAACAGCCTGTGGACACATCAAAAGAAACCTACTTCACTACTCTATCTTCAAATGGGCAAATTACCAGGATTTTTTTCTGTAAGATATTTATTGAATTTTATTTGATTGTGTATAAAATACATCTAGTATGCAAGAGAGACTGAAATCCATCATAGTCCTTGGAAAAGAAAAAAAAAATAATGTCACAGTCTATGGTTGTAGCTTGGATGGTGTTTCAGTTTAACTGGTGTTGAATTAATTGGTGATATCCGCGTGCATGAGGTGATCTCAGGACGCTGCAGGAGAGGACTAGGGAATGACAAAGTAGGTGACTGTGCCAATTCCTGTTCAAAACACTGGAAACATCAATAAATCATTCTTGTTGAAACAAAAACGGTTTCATTCCGTCGCCACTCACATACCTAGTACATATTCAGTTAGAATAAAACACATGCCACACATGTGCTGTATCATATCTGACTGACCACCAACCCTAAGAAAAAGATGATGATTGTGACAGCATATCCCTCTAATATCATCTCACCTAGTTTACCTGTCCCTCCTCTTTATGTATTGTATGAGAATACTGAAGCCAGGATAACTGCTCAGTAGGCAAGCTTCAATAAATCATTCTTGTTGTTTGTATCATATATCGTGATTAATCTGATGTCAAATTGATTTGAGAACTGTTTAATACAACGTACAAGTGAAACAACATTACATGTGTCTCAAACATTGCTTGAATGCAGTAGGGACAGAGCTGGAGGCAGCGTTTGTTAAGTGTGATACGCCCAGATTAATTTAACTAGTGATATATCTGCCATTGATCGTGTTTTGTATGAAAGGCTACAGACATTTATTCCTCTTACCACAATATTCTACACTATTCAGCACACTCATTCATCTGAATTAGACATCACTGTCCACTTTTATTTTGCAAACAGGAACCGAAATTGGATAATTGCACTGCATGAGTTTAAGTACAAACACAATCACTACTGATCAGTACTGGTGTCTTTCTTTATAACATGTCACATTACAGGGTAAGTCTAGCTACTATCTAACAAGACACAAAGCTGCACTACATATTTGAACTTGAATTTGGTCGTACTGTTAATGTAAATCTGTGGAGTTGGCACCATTATTGATATTTTTTCCTTTACATCTTTATGCCAGATTTGGTGTATTGTCTGTGCTGTTATGTTAACTATTTGATTGGTTTCAATGATGCAAGATGTAAAAGGCAGCCAGTATTGCTTGTAAGGCTACATGATGATATTCTTAAAACAAAAACAATTCTTTTGACACTCATCCAATAATTGGATAAATGGGCAGGGGGTCCAAACAAGGGTCCCTGGCTGGAGTCATACCAGGGAAATTGCAGTTTGGTGGCATGTGCAGTAACCATTCAGCTACTGGGGCGCTTACATGATATGATTCTAGCATTATATTGTTTGGCTATATTATATAATACCACAATTCGCTCTAGCTTTCTAATATCTAGTCTAAGGTGACCAAGTTCACACCAATGTTTTATAAAGCATTAGGTTTTTATTACTGTAAAGCATCTACTAATGTCAATGCCACAGTTAGCACTGGGACTTGTGGTTTCATGTCTCCTGTTGCCTTGATGTCTCCATGATAGACTTTTTTAAGATACCAGTGGTGCTACATTGTACCATTAAGTGGTCCACTAGGTTGGTTACCAGTGTATTTCCCCATGTATTTTTGTTGAGACCAAAACAAATGTTCCAGTAAACAGTCTCAGTCTTGTAATATGACGTCCTAACTGAAGACCCGCCTTGATGAGAGAGCTGACAGATTGCATTTCCATTCGAATTTTGACACCAAAAGAGCGTGGTGACAAGAAATGTAAATGAAACGTAAATGAAATAGACTGGTGGCGCTGTTTCACTGGCACATTGAATTGCCAATGCCAAAATGCATTGCCATTTGAATAAAGAGACCAAAAAACCATGGCGATATGAAATGCAATTGATTGAGCTTTCATTTTAATTTTCAACCAAAATAATTCAAACTGAATTTAGGATTGCATTGCCACTTTGTATATTGCAATGCCAACTGCGAAATGCATTTTCAAATTGCACATTGCACATTGAATTGCCAATTGCAAAATGCATTTCCATTTAAATAAAGAGGCCAAAAAACTTCCATTGCTTAGTGTAATATACAGCTGGTCAGTTATCAGATTTCTTTTATCCCTCCTATCTCCTACACATATCTGCTTTTCTATATTTGCTCCCTTTCTACATTCTTTGTTACTGTCGTCTTTCTATTTCATTTTCTCTGTCTGCCATATTTACTGTATCCAATGGAGTCTCTTGCTCACTGTCTTTCAGTGCCTTGCAGTAGGTGGGAGTAAGATTGCTTCTTGATTAGTGGCTGACTCTGATATCACTGTTCAACTCCTCTAGCAGATGAGAAAGAAAGAGAGGGGGGCATAAAGAGAGTAGCAACCCCTTGCAAACACTTAGGCTTAGCTGCATATCATGCAATGGAAATATGAGTGTTTTTGCACTCAGTTTGGAAGGAATGTTAACTTTTCATGATAGCATGTTCTCATATGACATACTCCATCTATATATCCATCTCTCTTTTGTATTATCTCTCTCTCTTTCTCTCAGGCTGACCAGTTGATGTTTGCTATGCACTTTGTCAAAGGCATGCACCCTGAACTCTTCCAGGAGAGTGTGAGTATCTTTGGGGATTTAGTCTTTGGATTTGTGGGATATCATTAATATTTATTAAATATCAAAAATAAAAATCAAATTTTTGCTTAGGACTTTGCCAAAATATGTCAACTTCAACACTACTTTTGCTGTAGGAATGGGACGTCTTCACTGGATCCATTGTGGCAGAAATGTTTAAAAAAGAGGTGAGAGTGAGAGAGTTTTTTTCTGAGATTGAGAAAACACCATGCTATCTCTTTCTTGAACTTACGCTTCTCTCTTGGCAGGATTTCCCAGCTTGGATTGATCAGGAGAGGCATGGAGCAGTGGCAATTTTTAAAGTAAGCACACTGATATACACATACTGTATATGTTGTACTTGCACAGATCAAAATAAAAATAAAGTCATGCACTCTCTCTAACGTTTAAACAAATGTGTGACAGCCTGCAGCAATAACTCTCAATAATATACTCTATGTATGAATAATTGTTTGGATATTTGAATATAATGTCCAACCAGTAGATATAAAAGACACAAGTTTAATGCGATTCAAATGGAAAGCCAGAAAAGCGGTCTGCACAGAGATAAAGGTTGAATCTATGTATCTAACATTATCTCTTGACCTGTCTTTCACTGTTTTTAACTTTTGCCATTCCTCTTTCACAGGCTACATTCCCAGCCCTCTACCAGTCTCTCTGCTTGAGTGACTCAGACCTTTGGCTGTCCTTCTCACAGAGCTCGCACTGTGAACAGGAAATCCCCTCCTCCATTGCCAAGAAGATTACTCCCTTCCAGCAGGTTAGCTTTCAATCAAAAGGGGTCGTTTCATAATACAAACGGAACAACTTATTATTAGCATATGAGAAGGCTACACACATTTAAAAAATAATATGTATTGGTGACTTCTTCCAAGAAAGTTGTGTTTTCATCCCTGTTTATTCTTTGTGTCTGTGTCTGTTAATAAGCCAGGTATCTCAGAAAATGTAGAGCAGATGTCAGTGAAATAAGCCTCAACACGGTTTTAAATATGCTTGTTGATACGACACACGATTTTCTTAGAATTTCTTGAATATGGATTTAGCTAATCTCATTTCAAAGCAGGAACAAAACACAAGCCACTCATCACTAAAGTCAAGTATGCACTTGACTGTCAAACAAGTTGACTCTTACTTTTTATTGTGTTCTCAAAAATATTAAAAAAGAACTTCTCAAAGCCTCTGTGAATTTGACAATAGGTAACTATCCAAGATTTTTTGAGATATGTGACATTTTTATTTGATATGAGTGGAACTGATCTTCTTTCTAACAAGTGTCAATGGATATCTTTTGCTTTTTTCTTCCTTCTTTTATCTTTTTCTCTCTGCTCTCCCCTCTTTCCAGCTGTTATTGGTTCAGGCAGTCAGACCAGACCGACTGCAGAGTGCCATGGCAGCCTTTGCCTCACAGGCCCTGGGTAAGTGTTTCATATTATTAGTATTTTTTAAAATTATTTTATCAGAGTTGCCTAAGTGGGCTGGATTTCAGCTCAGCTCTGTTCTACTGTTGTTGACCAGAATACACATAAAAAAGCATGTATTATTCACAGTTTCTCACAAAAAACAACAAAAAAACTATTCACATTCACAACATAATCATGCTGCTCATTAATGATATTTTACAAGGTTTCTCCCTTTCCTCAAATGAGTATCATATTAATTAATATACATTTATCACCTCTTATGCACACTTTTGAAGTGTATTGCAGATGTTGAAGTTAAACAAACCAACAGATAAACTGACATTATAAACTGAAGGTTTGTACAAAACAAGGCAAGTTTTATTGGCTGTAAAATGATATTATTTGTGTTTGTCCTGATAAACATTCAGTAAGTATTTTGCCTTCTGTATTTGTGTGTGATTCCTCTCAACAATGAGCTGTAAACATCATGGATGAGTAGAGATCTTCCTCTATTTTGATAAACTACTTTATTCCTGCACTCATTCTGCTATGTAGAGAAATGCTTGTTGTTTTCACAAGAACCCTCTGCCTTCACACTCCTTTCAAGCAAAATACTCTCAGACAAATCTTTTATACTGGACCTCTGGGTCATATTTTTCCGTGTCTTAATTTTTTATTTCATTGATAGTCTTCTCCATCCTTTCTCTTGTCTTGATCACTGTGAGAATGTCACTGTCCTTGAGTAAATGCCACACACACAAACATACACTTCTCGTTTTCCTTTCTCATTGTCTCTCTCTCACACACTGATACAAATACACACACAAGCATGCTCAAGCATGCACGTACACACACACACACACACACACACACACACAGTTGTGATGTTGCTAGAGAGTGGTTAGTTTATGGTGCTTAATGAGCCCATTCATTCAGTCTAAATAATCTTAATGGTATGCTGACTTCTGACTGCACTATCTGGGACACTGCTAATTGGTGTCAGGTAAAACTAATATGCAGGTGTTCATGTTTGTGTATAAAACAAATATTCAGTTTTGTGAGTGCGCTGAGTAATACCACTGTATTCACCCATAAAAATGTGACATCAATATTGAAAATTGTTAAACAATATCCAGTTTAACCCTAGTTCAAAGTTCCACTAATAGCTTTAAACTAAATAGTTTTTGATTTCTATATCAAACACTTACTCCTTCAATACTAGTACTCCAATAATGATGGTATATCTGTGTCATTTTTACTATATTTTGTGATTTACCTTAAAAGTATGCCCCGTGTGAGGCTCGAACTCACGACCTTCAGATTATGAGACTGACGCGCTGCCTACTGCGCCAACGAGGCTTTGAGAGTGCTTGAATATACTCAGTCAAACAGTAGCAATTCAGTCTGTATACTCTAAAACAACATCTGCACACCAAAAAGTTCATATAAAAACTAAAAATGACCTTATAGTCTTTGTGTCATGACCCAACGCTAAAGCCATTACAAACAAGGGGGAGGCACAGGTTGAAGGAAACAAAAGAATGAGAATGTAACTGCAACAAAGGAACTAATAATGCTAGAGCTGGCCCTGAAAGTCGATGAGTCATATCATCTGTGTGAGACCCCTCAGTCGACTGAGAGTCTTCAAGTGGAGCAGTCGTTTTTTTCTCTTTTTTTGTCAGTCATATCTTAAATTGCAAGTGTTTATTTCGTTTATTTATTCGTTTACACTTCAGATTTATTTATTTTATGTTTAAAGAAAAATACAGTAGCTTAATAAGCTCATCCTGTTGAAGACAAGAAGTTATTTTCAAAGCGGACAATGCCGTGAATTCATTTAAGATTTTCAGGCCTACTCTTTTTATTTTCATGTAAAAATAATTCCACTCTTAAATAATTTCATTTGTTAATTTATTCTTGTTTAGATTTATTTATTAGTTTTTATGTTTAGAGAAATAACAAAGCAGGCCTATCCTGTTGAAGAAGAGATGTTGGTTATGTCATAGCGGTCGATGCTGTGAATTTATGTGAATTGTTTCATTTGTTTATTCATTTGCACATTGTTTTTTTATGTGTAAAGTGAAATGAAAAAACAGACTATAAGAGCTTGATTTAAATAGAAAGACATGTGTACTGCTTTCTCATTATTCCAACAAATCCATATGGTAGCCTGACATATGTCGGTAATTTAAATAGGCCGCATTCCAATCTTGCGTCATATGCAGCTGTTGATTTTTAAATGCTCAAAAATATGTTCCTATGACTATTACTACTATGCATTTGACTATGTTAATGTGGTCGAAATCATCACTGAAACTCATGCCAATGGATTTTCTGATAGCCAGATAGTCTATATGAAAAAAAGGAACGAATATTGGAATCTTTGTATTGAACAGCCAAATCCAATTCGACGGACAGAATTCAGGTACAGCCCTAAATGGCATGTGACAGTCAGTCTAGTGAGTGATGATGGATGAGTGAGAGGTATGGTGTGTGACAAGGCTCACTGTCTGACTTCTGATGTTCTTTTTAAGTGTATATGTTCTGCCTGTGTTTGGAGTGTAGGATTAGTTTGTTTGTGTGAACAAGAGCTTGTAAATTTCTCTGTCCATCATTTTGTCAGCATTCTGTGTGTGTTTTGCCGTCTGTGAGCTGCTTCCTATCCAGTTAATCACTAATGCCAAGAGTAATTTTCCAGACAATTTAACTTGCAAGTTGAAAAAAAGGAAAACTAAAACGTTTCAAAATTGCTACTCTGATTAGATTTACAAAATTCACAAAATTAAACTGTGTGAAACAAATTTAGAACACTAATCAACACACAACCCCAGCAGAACAGTATGGTCTCTCTCATCATCAAATCAGAAATATTAAGTAGCCTTCCTAAGCTGTTGCAAAATCAACCTTTGTAACTGCTTGCATAACACAGCATTTATATCCTAAGTTAAAGTTTCATTTTCTATTTTTTAATACAAGGACACATGGCTATAAGTAATTATTTCTCCCTTTCATCCCGTCACTGCCGTCACAGTAGTAGTACTTTAGCTGTGCTATTAGAAACCCAGTTAAGCGTACACATGCTCAAGAAATCAGGCTTCTCAAATCTAGGTCCATTAACTTGATTATTTTAAACCTTTACTCCAATTTAAAAAAAAACAAAAAACTATGCTTTTATACAATGTTTAGCAACTTCAGATTACTGCAGCTGGAACAATCGTCCTTGTTTTTGTTTGTTTCTTTTTCTTTCTTTCTTTCTTTCTTTCTTTCTTTCTTTCTTTCTTTCTTTCCTTTCCATACAGAATACCAAATACATGTGCATGCATTTTAAAAAGCCACACTGGGTGTGTTAACCTTGGGGAAATCTATATGCTTGGACATCAGCATCTTTGTCATATAAATATGTATTAATGAATAAACAGTAACTCAAGGCCAAACATTCCGTATTTTAATGAGAAAAGCCACCCCAAAATAGAATTGCATGTCATGTCATCAAGTAGAAGTTTGTCCGGTGAAATTAAGTCATTTTGTGAGCTCAGGTTATGTTGAGACTGCAACCAAATTGTTTTTATTTGACTACTCAGCTTACAGCTCTAAACCAGAAAATTTACCTACATGCTAGTTAAATCACTTCAAAAAATTGCTTTCATGTGTTACATCTGAACTGCACAAATTACAGAAATAACATATGTAAGTTGTAATGATGAGGAGTTTGTATCTATTTATTTGTTAGTTCACTTAGGCTCCGATCAGAGCGTTTTTTGCAGGTTGCAAAATGTGAGGCGCACCGCACTTCCTTTTTCGTTGAAGCCTACAATTTAAAAAAAGAGCAGCTTGCTGTGTCTTTTTTTGTTGTTGCTGGCTGTTATCTCCACTTGTTGTCGTCACAACCACAGAAGGCCCACCGCTCAATTCATCTGATTGGACAATGGGAAAAAATGCTAATGACATTGGGTGCTTTTTTTTTCAACTCGAGGCGTTCGTGGCACTCCTTCAAAAATGCGAGGCACATAGAGCAGAAAAACACAAGGCACTCAGCAACACAAAAGCAGAAAGCAAAAAGCTTCACTCTCATTGAAAACAATTACAAAAAGCTGCTCTGGGCTGCTAAAAAGCGCTCTGTCTGATCGGGGCCTTAATAGGTACAATTCAGATAATCACTGTTACATAGAGACAAGACTGAGTCTACAGCCATGCTAGTACCTGTGTGAGGCTGCAGCATTGCCTTTAGCAAATTGTTGATGTTTAGCAGGTGAAATGTTCTCGTCACTATCTTTAGCTTGTTAGCATGCTAGCATTTGTTAAATAGTATGAAACACAAAGTACAGCTGAGGATGATAGGAAGGTCATCAAAGACAAATTAAAATTTTGATCTGATGATGGCGCTAGATGCAGTGTTTCCCCTAAAATTGTACAGGCCTGGCGGGCCACCAGGCCAATGAGAACCCCCGCCTGGCCAAAAAAATTTTTTTTTAATGCCAAATATCCATTCATTCTGAAATCAACAGTGTTTGAGAGCATCTGTGCAGTGCTGTTCCGAAACGTGAGTTAAGTTCTGTGTCGTTGCCTGGGAAACTCTTGGTAGCGTAGCTCCTTTTAAGGAATACGGCAGTACATAATATGTAAGCGTAACAGGTGAGTGAGTGGTTGAGTGAGAGAGCGAGCGGCAGAAAAGTGATGGTGAATGTGAGTGGAGCAGAGGAAAAGGTTAGCAGTAAGTTGTCAGTCTGATGGTGAATGTACAGTAGTGTGTCAGTTAATAAATGCTGCAGCTTGTCAAGACCATGAAAAGTAGCTTCAAAGTTAGCAACAATGGGTTAGCCTAACCTGAAGACACTAAACAGAGATATAGAGAACAGAGAAATGTGTGGCTGCTGAGTTTCACGACTTTTGCTGAATGTCTAGCTGAATGAGTGGTGGTAACATTTCAGTCTTTAACAGACTCATTTTCAACTCTAAACACCACACAATTGGTACTCTTGTACACATTGTATTTTATTATCAAGGAGATAAGAAGAGACAGCGCTTTAAGGGCATAGGATCACATATATTGCATACTCATTTCTGAAGTTTGAATATACAATAGTTATTTTTCTGGAGCTCCTGTAAGATCTCTCTTTTTCAACATCAGGCAAGGCTGTATGTTTGATTTATTTTGTTTTATATTCTTATGCATATCTATTGGTACAGTATGTCTCTCTTATTGTGGTTTGGGGTCAACTGATTGGGGTCACCTGCCCCATGTGAGGCTTGAACTCACGATCTTCAGATTATGAGATTGACACGCTGCCTATTGTGCCAACGAGACTGTGAAAGCAGGTGCACATATTGAACAAGTGGAACAATAAGAATTCAGTCCTTATACTCACAAATAAGATCTGTACATCACAATGTTCACATAAGGGCCACAATCAACCTAATATGCTTTCCATTCTGTGCCAACGAGACTTAAACAGCTCCTCAATATATTGAAGAAGTTAAAGAGGAACAACTCAGTCTGTATACTCAGCAATATATCTACCCACCAAAATGTTCACATCAAGACTACAAACAATCTTATGGTCTTTGTGTCAATACCCAACACTAAAGCCATGGCAGACGCAGGTTGAAGAAAACAAGAGAATGAGAATATAACTGCAACAAAAGAAACAATAATAAAATGGAATGTGGCAGTCAGTCTAGTCAGCGATGAATGTGTGAGGTATGGTGTTGAAGTTCTGGAAATTTTAAAACAAGGAAAGATGAGTGGGAGAGATGCTGGACCGAGAGCATCCCTAAAGACAGTTACACATGTACAATAAATAACAAAACTGCTGAATGAGTGGTTGTGTGAATCATATTTTGTTGTTACATTTCATACGACACCCACCCTGTGTGACCTCTGAACCTTTGGATTATAAAGCTGACATGCTGCCTGTTGTACCATGATAAGTAAGTAATATTACTCCGTTACTCTAAAAATGTGCATAAAAACGTGATAAAGAAACATATAGTACATAGAGTATTGAAAATTCTTAAAGCAATATCCAGCTCTTTCAAGTTCCAGTTAAAGCTTTAAACCAACTAGCTCCTTTAGTACCAGTACTCCAAGTAGGTTCACAGTATTCAGTGTTTCCCCTAGAATTTTTTTCAGGCCTGGTGGTACACACCAAAAAAACCCTAAAGGGACGAGGCGCGCAGGATGGCATATTCACACAGTCGGCTTCGGTTAGGTGGCGCACCAGGTGGTCTACAATTTATATTTTCATTCAAATTTTTGTTTGCTCAGTATATTCAAGACTTAAAACAAAGTGGTCACAAAGAGAGGATGACTTAATAAGCTGCATTTATTGCATAAAAATAAGCTGTCCCTTTCCCTTCTTCCCCATCTGTATTTTTGCTTGACTCCAGAGCTTTGGAGAAAAACATTAATATATTTGTTTGTCCGTCACCCAGGTTAGAGCTTTTTCAGGTCCGCTCTTCACTGTATTTTGTGATTTGTCTTTAATAGCTGCTGCACACAAACTTCAGGTTATGAGGCTATCTACTGTGACAACAGGGCTATTCATGATTAAGGTCAAGGTCTGTTACCAATGTTGACAATTAACCTTGAATTTGCCTGTCAAGAAGTTGTAGATAAATTAACTTTATTTGCTTATTCAAAATGCTGATCCATTTTTGCCATCAGAGCTGTTACTACTGTCTGTATGTGGCTTTCCAAAGTTACCATTCTCTAAGTCCTCCCCCCTTAGTTATGGTTTCTACACTTCTCATTCTCTCTCTTTTAAAAAGGATAAACACAGTGACAACAATACTTCTTTTGTCATTCATAGAGTTGTTTAATTGATTTGGTGCATGTGATGTATAACCGTGTTTCAGTCTGGTGAGAGGTGCAGCCAATTAGTACTCTGTCAATGTTCAGCACAAATAGACTTTCCGTTTTGTTTCCTGTTAGGCTGAACATGGTTAACTGTTCTTGCATTTTCAGTTCTGGTCGTTAGTGGCTCATTTGACTCAAACATGCAGTTTATGGTGGAGGGATTCCTTTGTTATTTTTCCACTGTGTGCCATGTTTGTGTATTGCCATGGAGACCTATTCCAAGAGGCTTTGTAGTTTCTGTCTGTTCATACCATCCTGCTGTCTGAACTTGTGTGAGAAATGTGACTAAACTTTGGTGGTATTTTAGCAGTATTTTTTTCTGTAACTTCAAATTCTTTGCCAAGTACTTCACATGTATACATATACCTATATAAAATCAGATTCAGTGTACTCTTTATATTTACTCGAATGTCATGAGTATTTGTCTGTTTACAGCCAGCACTGCAGTTTAATTTCTATCTGCAGTAGGACTGTGTTTTTGCCCATAGGTGTTTTACAGTTGGTAGGGTAATTTTGCCGCCTTGTCTTCTCCCTGTGAAGGTACTTGTGCACCCCTGTAACTGCCATAATTACTTAATCAGTAGTATGGTGAGTGGTGGAATTTTTCAATTTCAACACCAGGTGCCTCACACTTTACTTTTCAAAGTATGAAGCATTACTGTCAGGTGATAACAAGTTTCATAATACACCTTCCCTGTGTGAAGCTCATTCACTACCTCCAGATTATGAGACTGACGTCTCTGCGCCAACGAGCCCGGTTCACTGGGTTTAATAGTGATTAGTTTGGTGTCTTTATTGTATTTGTAACAGTATTGAAAATTGTCAGACAATATCCTGCACTAGTTTTAAGTTCCAACTAAAGTTTTAAAATAGGGATGTCAGTTTCAGTTAATTTTGCTTTTGACAGACCAACACCCTTTAACCAATAACTAACCAGTTAATTTTTAATTTTAAAAGTTGTGAAATAGCTTTCGTTTGTGAGAGCTGTCCAGCAATCGGTGGTCAGAGCTAATGTCAGCTTGACTTTTAGCTCATCCTTCTTCTCCTCAAAGTGTTTTTCAATGCGTTTCGTCACAGTAGCTCTCAATGGCATAATGTACTCGGGCTCGAGGTACGAATATAAGGCAACCCTGATTATAAGACGACCCCGCTTCTCTGACAGCTGTTTTTGGAAAAATAACGTTACTTTTTGAATATAGCTTACATCATAGTATAGGTACATATTCACACACTCTCCTACCAGGCTCTTGGAAGCAGTAAAAAAAAAATTCTCTGGCAGTTAGTGTTAATAGGACTGCTTGTATATCTTTTTGAGCTCCTTACCATCTGTGACAGTGGTATTTGGCAGCCTGACATATTCCATTTCTGCAGCAAAGACATCAGAAGACACTTTGGACCCGTTTTCACTCGTTTTGAATTTGTTTACTTTGTGGCAGAAAAACACATTACATGAGCCTTCAGAAACTCCTGCAGGTTAAACTGGACTAAGGAAACACTTTTAGGGCTGACTGACTCTAACACACTTGCTAAAAACAGATTTTAAGACACTCGCTAGCCTAGCAACATTAATGCTACAACCAACCCAACCCATAATGTAGAAGTCACATCACCTACACATCAATGGTTTTACACTGGTACTTTCTCCAAAAAGGATATCTGATTTTGTAAACATGTAATTGTCTAGACATTAGTGGAGTTTGTATTCAAATTAAACTATTGACCGACATGCGTAACCAGTCGAAAATATTCTTGGCGGTTAACTGATTAATGGTTAACTGTTGACATCCCTATTTCAAATCAACTTTTTTTATATTCCCATGCACAATCAGTAGTTCTTCAGTTCTAATATTCAAGTAGAAATCTAGTAGTTTCACAACTGTGACAGTGGCGTTGCTTTTTTAATTTGGCTAACATGGCTCCTTGCTTCCCTCACTCATGTCACTTCCTTGCTTCTTAGCTCCTCCCAATGGAAATGTGAGGAAGGGACTCAAGGATGGAGAAATTGTATTTACCAATTGGGACATCTCACTCTGCCATCATGTGAAGAGACAGCACTTACATTTCACACACATTATCTCATAACTGCAACTATTCATCTTTATCAAACAAGTATTGAGTTTACCTCATATTTCCTCAGTGAGCCACGACAAACTCTGAACAGAAAAGAAAAAGGAAAAAGAAAATCCTTTTGGCTGAAATGGTACATATGGTTGCAAAAATGTTTTTTTACAATACATTCATATCTTTGTAGTCAACTTGGTAAATCATCCATAAGAGTGGTGGTTTTTAATTTTTATTATTTCATTTGGGGTTTTATCTTTATTTTTTAATAAATGAGGATTCAGATAATTGACTGTGACTATATTATCAGTAGGCTAGGTAATATCAGAAGTATGTTTAAAATCATGGTGTAGGCAACTTAAGAGAAGCGACTTACCAACTTACCATTACCAACTACATAATCATCTATGCTTTGACACATTATCTCTGTCACAGGATGTCCATTCAATTTACAAGTGTCATTGAAAGTTAAAAATTAAGAAGTTGCAGTTGGAGATGAAGAAACTGGAGAATGATATAGATACAGTGGAAACCACTTATAGTGATCACGTCTGTATGGGTCAAATATCACTATAAGTGGATAATTATTACTACTATTTTTTTTCTTTATTTCTCATGCTGAATACCATCTAATTGACATTTGTATAGCCGATTTATTAGCCTACATGAATATAAAGTAATCAAATGGACAGCTTTGCTATATGCTGAATTTTATTGACTGTTTCAAAATACAGCATAGCTGTTTAAAATGCATTGCGTGCACATTTTTGAAGCAGCTGGGGTTCTGACTTTTGCTGATGATAAGTTCCTTCTTTTTCCTGGCAGCAGAACAGGTGCAGAGAGTGGTGATCTTTTCCTTAGATTTCTTTACCCCCCTAATATGTGAGCTTTGAGGAAACTTGGGTTTCAGCGCCAAGTAAAGCTATATGTTTTTCATATGCTATTTTATATTCTTATGCAAATCTATTGGCACTCTACTTTTCACAGTACGTCTTCCCCATTGTGTTTTTGGGTAATCTGTTTTTATAAAACACCTGCCCCGTGTGAGGCTCGAACTCACAATCTTCAGATTATGAGACTAACACGCTGCTTACTGCACCAACAAGGCTGTGTAAATATTTTCCATAATGAATATTTTAGTCTATTTATTGTAATTACCCACCAAAATGGGCACAAAACATGACACCAGTATTAAGGAAGAGACTCAAAGATGGAGAGGTGTTATTTACCAAGTGGGACATCCTACCTCACTCCAGTGTTATTTTGAAGAGAAAGTGCACATTTTACAAACATTATCTCATAACTGCAACTCTGTTTATTGTACGAGTGTTTGAAGAGACTACATAATTTTTCCTGACTGAGCTAAACGAAATGAAAAGCCTTTTGGCTGATGATGAAATGACACATAAAGTAATAACATTTTTGGGATTCATTCTTATCTTTAGTGTCAACTTGTGGCACAGAATCACAGAAGTTGCAGACTCAGTTCTGCAGTCTGAATTTGAAAGTACGATAGTTTGTCCCTAAGCATGATTATTCTGGAGCTTCTGTAAGATTCTTTGGTTTTCAGTATCTGGCAAGGCTGTGTGCATTTATATTCTATTGCAAATCTACTGGCACTCTACTTTCAACAGTGTATCTGTCCCATTGTGTTTTGGGGTCATCTGATTTTAAAACACCTGCCCTGTGTGAGGCTCGAACTCACGACCTTCAGATTATGAGACTGACGCGCTGCCTACTGCGCCAACGAGGCTGTGTAAATGTTTTCCATAATAAATATTTTAGCCTATTTATTGTATTTACCCACCAAAGTGGGCACAAAACATGACACCGGTATCAAAGAAGAGACTCAAAGATGGAGAAATTGTATTTACCAATTGGGACATTCTACCTCACCCTGGCATCATTTTGAAGAGAAAGCACTTACATTTTACAAATATTATTTCATAAATGCATCTGTGTGGCCGCGTTTATTGTATGAGTATTTGAAGAGACTACATAATTTTTCCTAACTGAGCTAAGATGAACTCGGAACAAAAACTGAAAAAAAAAGAAAAGCCTTTTGGCTGATGTTGAACTTATATATAAAGTAACAATGTTTTTTGTGATTCGCTCTCATCATTGCAGTCAATTTGTGGCACAGAATCACATAAGTTGCTTACTCAGTTCTGTGTGCACGGCAGTCTGAATTTGAATGTACGACAGTTTGCCCTTACGCATGATTATTCTGGAGCTTCTGTAGGATTCTTTGGTTTTCAGTGTCAGGTGAGACTGTATGCATCTATATTCTATTTCAAATCTGCTGGGACTCTACTTTTAATGTTATGTCTCCCCCATTGTGTTTTGGGATCATCTGTTTTTATAAAACAGCTGCCCCATGTGAGGCTCGAACTCACAACCTTCAGATTGTAAGACTGACGCTCTGCCTGCTGCGCCAAGGCTGTGGAAAGTGTTGCATTGAACAAATAAAAAATGATAATTCAGTCTGTTTACTCACAAATAATGTGTCTGCACAGTGTTAACATAAGGGCTACAATCAACCTAAAATGCTTTGTTTCATCTCCAAGCACTTACGCCATGACAAAAGAGGGGAAGACGCAGATTAATGGAAAGAAAAAACCAAAAATATAAGATTAGGAGACTGACGTGCCAAAGTGAATAGTTTTTGCATAATAAACAATGAGTAATGTTACCGTTTTCACTTACAAAAATGTGGCATCAATATTGAAAATTGTCTGACAATCCAGTTTAGCCTTTGTTTCAAGTTCCAACTATATTTTTTAACCAACTACTTTTTGATTCCTATGCCAAGCCACTACTCCTTCAGTGCTAGTACTCCAGCATAGACATAGTGGTTACACAATAAGTAACAATAAGTAAGCATATAGTTCAGTCTTTTTACTGGATTTGCCCACAAGAATGGTCAAACAATATCTAGCACTAGTTTTAAGTTCTAAGTAAAGCTTTATACCAACGCTTTTTAATTGTTATACACAATCACTAGTTCTTCAGCACTAATATTCAAGTATAAGTCTTGCAGATATAAAACAGTGACATTGCTGTGACAGTGAAAGAACTTGTATTTAACAAATGGCATATCCTCCCCCCACTCCAGTGTCATTTTGAAGAGACAGCACTTTTAAGGGTGGCTGTGGTTCAGGAGGTAGGGCAGTTCGTACACTAATCGGAAGATTGGTGGTTCAATCCCTGGCTCCTTCAGTCTGCATATGGAAGTGTCCTGGGCAAGATACTGAATCCCAAATTGCCCTCGAAGGCTGTGCCATTGGTGTGTGAGTGTGTGTGTGTAAATGATTAGAAACTCCTTCTGGTGAGCAGGCATCTTGCACGACAGCCTCTTCCACCAGCATGTGAATGGCTGAATGTGGCATGTAGTGTAAAAGTCTTTGAGTGGTCGGAAGACTAAAGAGGCGCTATATAAATGCAGTCCATAATGGCATAGGATCACACAAGACTCATTTCTGAATGCGCTGAAGTCTAAATTTGAATACACACTAGTTTGTCCAGAAACATGATTACTCTGGAGCTCCTGTAAGATTCCTTGGTTTTCAACATCAGGCAAGGCTGTATGTTTTTCATATTTTGTGTTATGTTCTCATGCAAATCTACTGGCACATTATGTCTCTCTTATTGTGTTTCGGGGTCAACTGCTTATAAAACACCTGCCCCGTGTGAGGCTCGAACTCACGACCTTCAGATTATGAGACTGACGCGCTGCCTACTGCGCCAACGAGGCTGTGAAAGCAAGTGCACATATTGAACAAGTGGAACAATAAGAAATCAGTCAGTATACTCAACAATATATCTACCCACCAAAATGTTCACATCATGGGTCAAGACTATAGTCTTTGTGTCATGACCCAACACTAAAGCCATGGCAAGCGCAGTTTTAAGGAAACAGCAACTATAATAAAAGGGCATGTGGCAGTTGGTCTAGTCAGCAATGAATGTGTGTGCATGGATGAGTGTGAGGTATGATGTTGAAGTTCTGGAAATATTATAACAAGGAAAGATGAGTGGGAGAGATGCTGGACCGAGAGCATCCCTAAAGACAATCACTCATGTACAATAAATAACAAAACTGCTGAATAAGTGGTTGTGTGAATCATATTTTGTTTTTACATTTCATACGACACCCACCCTGTGTGACCTCTGAACCTTTGGATTATAGAGCTGTTGTGCTGCCCGTTGCATCACAATAGAGTAATATTACCCTATTACTCTTTAAAAATGTGCACTGTTGTGACCGGCTCGCGGGCCACTATAAAAGAGGTAAACACGCCAAACTCAGCAGCAACAAACTGAAAAGTAGATAATAATAACTGCAATGGGGTGTGAAAGTCAGTATCTGTGATGTTTGAAAATGTATGAATGCAACATAGAAAAAAACGTGACATAGAAACATATAGTACATACAGTATTGAAAATTCTTAGAGCAATATCCAGCTCTTTCAAGTTCCAGTTAAAGCTTTGAACCAACTAGCTTTTCTTTCCTCTGTCAAACCACTGCTCCCTCAGTACTAGTACTCCAGTAGGTTCACAATATTGACAGTGTGAAGTGTCAGCTCTTCACTGTATTTTATAATTTGTCTTTAATAGCTGCCACGTGTGAGGCTTAAACTCACAACTTTCAGGTTATGAGGCTGCGTACTGTGACAAGAAGGCTATTTATGATCAAGCTCAACGTCTGTTACCATGGTCAAGAATGAACGGTGAATTTTCCTGTCAAAAAGTTGTAGAAAAATTAATTTTATTTTCTTTGTAATATGATGATCAATGTTTGCTGTCAGAGCTGTTATTGTCTTTGTGTGGCTTTCCAAACTGACCATTCTCTAAGTCCTTCCCCCTTAGTTACTGTTTCTATGCTTCGCATTCTCTCTCTTGCAGAAAGGGTATACACAGAATGACAAACATTGCTTCTTTTGTCATTCAAAGAGTTGTTTAATTGATTTGGTGCATGTGATGTATAAATGAGTTTCAGTCTGGTGAGAGGTGCAGCCAATTAGTACTCTGTCAATGTTCAGCACAAATAGACTTTCCGTTTTGTTTCCTGTTAGGCTGAACGTGGTTAACTGTTCTTGCATTTTCAGTTCTGGTCGTCAGTGGCTCGTTTGACTCAAACATGCAGTTTATGGTAAAGGGATTCCTTTTGTTATTTTTCCACTGTGTGCCATGTTTATGTATTGCCATGGAAGCCTATTCCAAGAGGCTTTGTAGTTTCTGTCTTTGTGATTTTATTTGTATCTAATAGATCTATTCATACCATCTTGCTGTCTAAACATGTGCAAGAAATGTGAATAAACAGATTTTTTTTTTTCTGCAACTTCAAATTATTCGCTGAGTGCTTCACATGTATACAAATATCTATATAAAAACAGATTCAATGTACCCTTAATATTCATTTGAATGTCATGAGTATTCATGAACCAATACTGCGGTTTAATTTCTATCTGCAGTAGGACTGTGTTTTTGCCCATAGGCGTTTTACAGTTGGTAGAGTAATTTTGCAGCCTTGTCTTCTCCCTGTGATGGTACTTGTGCACCCCTGTAACTGCCATAATTACTTAATCAGTAGTGTGGTGAGTGGTGGAATTCTTCATTGTCTACACCTGGTTCCTCACACTTTACTTTTCAAAGTATGAAGCATCATCTCCACCAAGTGTTTTATTGTCAGGTGATAACTAGTTTCATAAAACATCTTCCCTGTGTGAGGCTCAAACTCACTACCTTCAGATTCAGAGGAAGGGACTCAAGAATGGAAAAGTTGTATTTACCAATTGTGACATCTCCATCTGGCATCATTTTGAAGAGACGGCACTTACATTTGACACACATTATCTCATAACTTCAACTATTCATCTTTATCAAACAAGTATTGAGTTTACCTCATTTTTCCTCAGTGAGCCACGACAAACTCTGAACAGAAAAGAAAAAGGAAAAAGAAAAACCTTTTGGCTGAAATGGTACATATGGTTGAAAAAATGTTTTTCAATACATTCATATCTTTTTAGTCAACTTGGTAAATCATCCATAAGTGTAGTGGTTGTTTGTTTTTTATTATTATGGCTGATTATTGTCAATTTGGGGTATTTGGGCTACTTTGGTAATATAAATAAATGGCCTACACTTATATAGCGCCTTTCTAGTCCTCTGACCACTCAAAGCATTTTACAACACATGTCAACATTCACCTGTTCATACACTGATAGCAGAGGCTGCCATGCCAGGTGCCAACCTGCTCATCAGGAGATCTGAGGGTTAAAGAAAGCTGCACTTTCTTGAAAAAGCCTGGCTAGACTAAACGTCAACTTTCACTTGAGGCTTAAGCCATTCCACTAACACAACTTAGCCATGTCTAGTCAATGTTAACTCTAGCCAAGCTTGAATAAGCTTGCAGTGTGCGCATGCATGTACATAAGCAGCCCAGAACAGTCGATTGTCGAAAAGATGATACTATATCTCAAAAAGAAGGGTAAACTAGAGCGGTGTTCTTTTCATTAGCGGAACAAACCCTGCTGATGAAACTATATCAATAATACAAAGGAGTCATTATCAAAAAGGGCAATAATGCTGCAATTTACAAGGCGAGAGATGGCTTAGCAAAAATTGCTGACAGATTAAAAGTGTAAATTATGCAAACCTGTGTAGGCATGTAGTGATGGCTTAAAGGTTAGAGGAGCAAGCTTGTAACCAGAAGGTTGATGGTTTGATTCTGTACTGAGACTGTATGCATCTATATTCTATCCCAAATCTACTGGCACTCTACTTTCAACAGTGTATCTTTCCCATTGTGTTTTGGGGTCATCTGATTTTAAAACACCTGCCCCGTGTGAGGTTCGAACTCACGACCTTCAGATTATGAGACTGACGCGCTGCCTACTGCGCCAACGAGGCTGTGTAAATGTTTTCCATGATGAATATTTTCATCTATTTATTGTATTTACCCACCAATATTGGCACAGAACATGACACCAGTATCAAGGAAGAGACTCAAAGCCGGAGAGGTTTTATTTTCCAATTGGGACATTCTCCTTCACTCCGGCATCATTTTGAAGAGAAAGCATTTATATTTTACAATTATTTTGTCATAATTGCAACTGTGCAGGCTTATCGTACGAGGATTTGGAGTGACTACATAAGTTTTCCTGGCCGAGCTAAGACGAACTCGGAATGGAAAAGAAAATAGAAAAAAAAATCCTTTTGACTGATGATGAAATGGTATATAAAGTAATAATGTTTTTGTGATTCACTCTTATCATTGCAGTCAACTTGGTAATTTGTGGCACAGAATCACATAATTTGCAGTCAGTTCTGCATGCGCTGCAGTCTGAATTTGAAAGTATGATAGCCTGTCCTTAAACATGATTATATTGCAAATCTAGTGGCACTCTATTTTTAACAGTGTATGTTTCCTATTATGTTTTGGGGTCATGTGATTTTAAAACACCTGCCCCGTGTGAGGCTCGAACTCACAACCTTCAGATTATGAGACTGACGCGCTGCCTACTGCACATATGCAGTTTTGATAATGAGTATTTCAGTCTGTTTATTATATTTACGCACTAAAATGGACACAAAACATGACACCGGTATTAAGAGACTCAAAGAAGGAGAGGTTGTATTTACCAACTGGGACATCCTACCTCACTCCGGCATTGTTGTGAAGAGAAAGCACTTACATTTTACAATCATTGTATAATAATTGCAACTGTGCAGGCTTATCATACGAGAATTTGGAGTGACTGCATAATGTTTCCTGGCCGAGCTAAGACGAATTCGGAATGGAAAAGAAAAAAAATCCTTTTGACTGATGATGAAATGGTATATAAAGTAATAATGTTTTTGTGATTCACTCTTATCATTGCAGTCAACTTGGTAACTTGTGGCACAGAATCACATAATTTGCAGTCAGTTCTGCATGCGCTGCAGTCTGAATTTGAAAGTACGATAGTTTGTCCTTAAACATGATTATATTGATGATTTTATTGCAAATCTACTGGCACTCTACTTTCAACAGTGTATCTTTCCTATTGTGTTTTGGGGTCATGTGATTTTAAAACACCTGCCCCGTGTGAGGCTCGAACTCACGACCTTCAGATTATGAGACTGACGCGCTGCCTACTGCGCCAACGAGGCTGTGTAAATGTTTACCATAATGAATATTTTCGTCTATTTATTGTATTTACCCACCAATATTGGCACAAAACATGACACCAGTATCAAGGAAGAGACTCAAAGTCGGAGAGGTTTTATTTCCCAATTGGGACATTCTCCTTCACTCTGGGATCACTTTGAAGAGAAAGCACTTATATTTTACAAACATTATTTCATAAGTGCAACTATGCGGCCCTGTTATTGTACGAGTATTTGAACAGACTACATATTGTTTTCTAACTGGGCTAAGACGAACTCAAAACGAAAATGAAAAAAAAAGAAAAGCCTTTTGGCTGATGATGAAATTATACACAAAGTAATAATGTTTTTGTGATTCCTTTTTATCATTGCAGTCAATTTGTGGCACAGAATCACATAAGTTGTAGACTCAGTTCTGCATGCACGGCAGTCTGAATTCCAACGTACGATAGTTAGTCCTTAAGCATGATTATTCTGGAGCTTCTGTAGGATTGTTCAGTTTTCAGTATCAGGCAAGACTACATGCATCTATATTCTATCCCAAATCTAGTGGCACTCTACTTTTATCAGTGTATCTTTCCCATTGTGTTTTGGGGTCATGTGATTTTAAAACACCTGCCCCGTGTGAGGCTCGAACTCACGACCTTCAGATTATGAGACTGACGCGCTGCCTACTGCGCCAACGAGGCTGTGTAAATGTTTTCCATAATGAATATTTTTGTCTATTTATTGTATTTACCCACCAATATTGGCACAGAACATGACACCAGTATCAAGGAAGAGACTCAAAGTCGGAGAGGTTTTATTTTCCAATTGGGACATTCTCCTTCGCTCTGGCATCATTTTGAAGAGAAAGCATTTATATTTTACAATTATTTTGTCATAATTGCAACTGTGCAGGCTTATCGTACGAGGATTTGGAGTGACTACATAAGTTTTCCTGGCCGAGCTAAGACGAACTCGGAATGGAAAAGAAAAAAGAAAAAAACAGGGTTTTTTTGTGCTTCGAAACTTCAGCAGCAATTAATCAAATGTATTTGAAACTTTGCTATGGGAGGGAAAGGGCGGGGCCACAGCGGTTTTGGTCCAATAGGAACAAGGGGTGAGGAGAGTGAGGGAGAGATGACGGAGGCAGTGGGGAACAGGGAGTCTCACAGTGTAGGTGCCTCCTCCTCGCCGCCCGCCGGTGTTTTGTGTTCTACATCCAGCTTGAGCTGAAGCTGCTCCTACTTCTTCTGGCAGGTCTCCATGCCACGCACCTGCTACCCTGTTCTCCCCCATGTGTTGCTGTTTACAACTGTGTCTCTGTCTTTCTGAGAGAGAGAGACAGCAGCCTGCTTCTCCACCGGAAGAAGCATCTTCAGCATGAGCTGATGAGCGACACTGAGGCTGCCTCCATCATCTCTCACTGTCTCTTCACCTCTCTTCCTATCAGACTACCGTCACTGGGGAAGAAAAAAAAAAATCATTGTATACATACATATATATATATATATACATACAAAAATTCAAATACTGATTTTAACGAATACCATGGCAATGAGCAAAGCTTCAAAGCTTCGGGTACAGCCTTATGGTCGTTGTGTCATGACCTAACACAAAAGCCATGGCAAACACAGGATGAAGGAAACAAAAGAATGAGAATATAACTGCGTATAACAAAAGAGACAATAATACAATGGCACGTGGCAGTCTGTCTACTCAGCGATGACTGTGTGTGCATGGATGATTGTGAGGTATGGTGTCAGAGTTCTGGAAATGTTATAAAAAAGAAAGATAAGTGGTAGAGATATTGTATGAGAGCATCCCTACAGGCAAGCACAGATGCACAATTAATAATGAAAAAGAAACAAAAAATAGACTTTGGAATGATTGTGTGACGGTAAGATTTTTTAGGTGCAGTCTTTAACTGACAAATTGTAAATTGTTACACTATATGATTGATATTTTACTTTTGACAGCATGTGGCCTTTGTCTCTGCCATCATGTTTTGTTGCCAGGTAATCCACTTTGTTAAAACACCTGCCCCGTGTGAGGCTTGAACTCACAACCTTCAGATTATGAGACTGAGACAATGAGGCTTTGGAAACTGTTGCATTAAACAATAAAAATAATACAGTCTGTATAATCACAATAACAATGAGTCTGTACACCACAGTGTTCACATAAGGGCTACAATCATCCTAACATGCTTTGTTTCATCACCAAGCACTAAAGCCATGACAAAAGAGAGGGAGATGCAGGTTAATGGAAACAAAAAAACAAAAATATAACTGCAACAAAAGAAACAGTAATACAATGTCATGTGGCAGCCTTTCTAGTCAGTCATGAACGTGTGTGCATGAGTGAGTGTGAGGTATGGTATCAGAGTGCTGGATAGTTTATAGCAAAGAAAGATGAGTGTGAGAGATGCTAGATTGAGATCATCCCTAAAGGCAATCACAGATACACAATTAATCACAACAACAAAAAAAACCCTGGGTGAATGATGACATTTTAAAGGTCAGTCTTTAACATACTAATCTTCAATTCTTAGACCACACAACTGGTACTTTACTTATGACAGCATGTAGCTTTTGTCTGTACCATAATGTTTTGTTGTCAGGTAATCCGCTTTGTTAAAACACAAAGTGTGAGGCTTGAACTCACAACCTTCAGATTATGAGACTGGCGCGCTGCCTACTGCGCCAACAAGGCTTTGAAACCTCTAATTGGCCATTCAGATCAGTTGCCACAGTTGACTTTTTCCTCAACCCTCAACTTTTGAAATAGTTTCACAAATGTTATAAAGGGAACATTGTAAAGATCAGAAAGGGAAAGGGGGTTTGAAAGGAGAAGTTATAGACAGAGAGGGAGTGAGCCAGAGTACCCTCACTAACTTGCCTCCTACTGATACCAAAAACTCTATTGACTGAAACTCAGTGTCAGCTGTTGTGCAGCTGCTACAGTGTGCTAATAATAATACTGGCTCATTGAGGGTGACACTCCAGCCTTTGTATGTGCATGTGTGTGTTTGTGTTTGCGTCTGTGTGCCTATCTTTAAAGCTGAGATTGTGGGTGTCTCTCCATCTTTGAAGTCGTGTCCATTTTATTTTACACCACATTGACTGTGTAGAAATTGTGTCCATTCATTCTCTTTTGTTTCCATGTAATTCTTTTTCTTGAAACACCTGCCCTGTGCGAGTCTCAAATTCCAGCCTTCAGATCACTCAGTTTACACACTCTCTACTGTGCCAACAAAGCTGTCAGAGCCCTTGTCAAACATTGTCATGATGGTACTACAGCCTTGTGTTTGTCGAGTTATCTTTTTGAATATCTGAGTTTATGGGTATCCATCAGCCCATCTCTCCATCTCTGACAGTGTGTGTATTTTTTCCACCCATTGACTGTGCAGTAACTTCCTCCATGCAGTCTCAATTATGTTCATGTAATTCATTTTCTTAAAGGCATTTGCCTTGTGTTAGGCTCAAACTCACAACCTTCAGATAATGAGACTGTGCCTACTGCGCCAGCAAGGCTGTGACAGTGTTAAATGAATATGGAGAAAAGTGAGACAATAACCATTCAGGATGGCACTCCAGCCTTTGTATGAGTGTGTGTGTGTGTATTACTGTAAAGCATTTGTTTAGGTGTGTTAGTGTGTGTGCCTGTTTTTACTTCTTAATTTGTGGGTGTCTATAAGCCCATCTCTCCATTTTTAATGGTATATGTCTGTGTTTCCATTTGAGCTAATTCCTTGAAAGCACAAGTTTCACTTCTTTATCTTGCTTGTGTGTCTGTGGACAGCTCTAATGAAGTACACACTTACTCTATCATGATAAAGAGATTGTCCTCATATTCCTTGAACGCCAAGTGAACCCACTGGTGAGGATGTATTGTACGTATGAGGTGGATGAGAGTGTGCATCTGTCTGAAAGAGACAGACAGATAAAAAAAAAAAAAGAAGAACAAGAGAGAAGACGATTTTGTGTGTATGTGTTTTTGGCAGTAAATCAGTATGCTAATGAGGCATGGTCTGTAATCCTCTTACAACTAATCTCACTCAATCCCCCCAGTCCAGGCCTGGGCACTGCTCACGCACACAGTCATGCCTGGTTGAACACAACCATACACGCACAAACTTGTGCTTGCTCACTAGCTTGCTCACTCTACGTCTCAAAAATACAAGCTGTCTTTCTCATAAAAAAAATCTTTCAGTTACTTTTCTTATCGTTAACCATCCAGCCAAGGGGACACCCTTTTTTTTCTTTCAACAATCAGTCAGAATTTAAATGCAAATGTGTCCTTTGACTGTCCATTACAGTGATTTTAATAGAACAATTAAAATATTTTAATAGAAAAACTTGAATGCCTATAATGTCAAGTGTTTGCTCATTAATTCTTAGCCGTGCAATGTTTCCTCTACTGAGCTGTGTTTGAATCACAGGGAGACTGTGGCGCTGTCTTTACCTAGGCTCCTCTTTGCCCTGAATGTGTGTCATAAAAGCCAAGGTGAACTTTGCTATTCACAGACAGAGGATGCTGGTTTGCAGCACGAATACTGATTACCTGCCCATGTCAAAGGTAGTTGTGTATACATTTGTGCACGCGCCTGTTCTGTAAATGCTCCCTCTTTTTTTTTTGCAGTCAGACATCACAAGCCATGTGGTCAGATGACTGTTTTTCTTAGTGTTGCCATGGTGATGCAGCAAAAGGTCGCTCTGAGATGTTCTCTTCCAAGACCTTGTGTGCGTGTATGTGTGTGTACTCCAGTGCAGCAGATTGAATTTGGCAGCAGACACCAAAAGAATGTTCAGGCGAGAGGGCAGTTGTCTCAACCAGAAAAGACAGCACTGTGTGTGTGTGTGTGTGTGTGTGTGTTTGTGCGTGCATGCAGTTCTGTTCAGGACAGATTTCAGACTAAAGACCTGTTAATTTAGGACGGCTTGTCCTATTGGGGACAAAAGTCGCGTCCCCGATTGTGAAAAAGCTGATTTTTGGATCAGTGGTTAAGGTTAAAGTTAGGTTAATGTTAGAGTAAATCTCCAGGAAATTAATGTAAGTCTATGTAATGTCCACAAAAGTGACCTAAGTAAACATGTGAGTGTATGTATATGTGTATGTGAGCATTTGTGTGTGTGCGCTTGTGTGTCTGAAAGAGATATCTGCTGATACATGCATGAATAACGTCACAGCAGTATTTCTAACACAGCCACTCACGCTGTGTGCGCCTGTATCGCAGCTTGTGTGTCATTATTAACTCATATCTGATATGCGATTCAATATATTACAGCAGGATTAGAGCCTAATGCTCAGTGAGAAAAACATACACATACAGACTCACACACACACACTCTTAGACGCATACACAAAGAGCCTGGCTTCTCAACACCAGGGGGCTGACAAGGTATTCTTCTGCTATGTGTTGCGAATACTGCTGCATACCTAAAACTCAGTATGCATACTGCATCACCCCCCTAATCTCTCTCACTCTGTCTCTTTCAGTGTCTTCCTCTTCTGCCCTCTCTCCCTTTCACCATCACTGCCTGCCTCCTGCTCTCCCCCTTCTTCAACTTTTTTTTTTTTTTTTTCTTTTTTCCCCAGCCTTCCTCCCCATCACCTCCCTCTGGTACTGTCTACCCCTCCCTGTTAATGCTCCCCCTCTGTCTCCTTGTCATCTTTTTCCACTTGATTTTTCTACTCCATGTACAGTACCAGTCAAACGTTTGGACACACTCTCTCACTCAAGGGAATGGGAAGGTGTGTCCAAACTTTTGACTGGTACTGCATGTATGCTTCTTCCCCATCTACCCTTACCTAATGCCCCTTTGCTGTTACTTACTTTCATTTGCCTCCACTTCTTGTTTCCCCACTGTTTAGCTTTATTTCTGTCTCCTCCCTGTGCAGTGAATCCAGTGACTTTGACTTTTAGTAGCATATCAAATTTAAATGAAATGTTGAAACACACTTTGCAGATCTGTCTTTCACGGCCCTCGTTCTCCTCCTATCTCCTTTATCTTCTCTCTGCAGGTATGAAAGAGCTCTCCCCCCCTCCCCTGAACCTGCGGCGTCTCTACACTGAGACATTGGAATGGGAGCCGGTGTTGATCATCATCTCTCCGGGGGCAGACCCCTCCCAGGAGCTTGCAGAACTAGCTTCGGAAACCGTGGGCAGGGACAACTATCATGAGGTAGAGAATAACACAATTAAATGATAAAATAATTGCAATTTATTGGCAAGTGCAAGTGTTTTTTTTTGACAGAACACCAGATCAAATCTATAGAATAATCTATTGTGCACCTACATGGGGAAAGATGAGTCCTACAGCTTGTTGAATCTTATTGCAACACAGTTTTGAAGTATAACTCTTGATAACTCTTGATATTGTTCTGCCAATGGAGGTCAGCAATTATAATACTTTTTAAGACAGGAAGACATCTGAGATCATCTCCTTTGCAGTCTGCCCCTGCAAGACACACCTGCAGTTATTCAATATGTGGTTAATGCAGCTATTAAAGAAAAATGTAGGTATTATTTTCTTTTTATAGTGATCATCAAATCCCCTGAAGAGATGAAAACCCACAGAGAAATTTATCTTACTAACAAGTATCATCTGCACAGTCAAAGCCTGATATACAGAAGCTTGTGCCTATGTGCCACAGAACTCAACTGTTGTCCAAAAATTATTGGAAATGCATGAAAGCGCTGTTCCATTGCTGCGGGTGACATGTTCCTTCATTACAGTGTGTCAATTTCAAGTGACTGTGTCAAGACCTCGTGGCAAAAAACACATTTTTCAAACCAGAATTAAGGCGTTGATTTCTGTCACATAAGGATGGGTAGTGTATTGGATTTATGTAAATTACTGTAGGTTTACAGTTTTTTATGCCTTCTTTCTGATCTCTGTCTCAATATCTTTCTTACTTTCTAAGTTTTCAAACCTGCCCTCAGTCACCTAGAAAACATATTAGAAAGTAGGTTTTTACCATTTCCATTGTAACTACAACCAACATTATGTACAAGGAACCCATGTGTGTGACTGCAAAGATGTACACACCAAGCATTCCACTCACATGGGTGCTGCATATAACATTAAGTCATATCAGTTATACATAAATCAGATCAGTTAGTTGTGTTACTGGCCTCAATATGGGAGCTGTATTGAGAAAAAAAACACAGTGGGAATCTGACTTTGTGTTTCATTGTTCCTCCCACTGAGGAGAGATGAATTAAAAAATGGAATCAGATTATCTGCTGCTAACTTGTGAGAAATTACAATGTGAATCAAATTTTCTATCCCACTGCCTCTGTTTCTCACCCTCCCTTCCTCCCCCTCTTTGTCTGTCTAGATCTCTATGGGTCAGGGACAGGCTGATGTGGCCTTAGCGACACTGAGAGAATGTTCCAGAAATGGAGACTGGCTTTGCTTGAAAAACCTTCACCTTGTCACTGCATGGCTACCCCTCCTCGAAAAAGTACGTACCCTGTGTGTGTTTATGAGTCTTTTTGTGTGGTAAGATCTCAGGGACATATGTTAGCATCTGTTTGTGTGAGAGAGATTGTTGTTTTTCTTTGTATTTTTGCACTTTTTGGTTGGTAAGGTGTATTTCTTTATATGCTTTTTCTAATTATTAGACAATAGCAGCTAACAAGAACCTCCCATGATGAACTCAAGAAGAGAGCAATCAAATTGACTCTGTTACCCTACAGAGATCCTGTATGTTAGTGTGTTTGGGTGTGTGTCCATCTGCAACTGTTTATTGTTTATATTTTTACTGGAAAACTGCATATTACAAACATAACAGAAAATATGTAACATTCAATACAAATATATGATGCAATGATCCAGCAATAAGTCCTAAACGATATAATAAATCAAAGACTTGCAAAGTAAGTCCAAGAAAAGGCTTAGATGAACAGTCCACTGGGATGAGTCCAGTGGAATAAGTGCTGAAGGACAAGTCCATTGAATTAAATCTAGTTAAAGAGAACCTATCATCCATATTTCCAGGTCTTTATTTATATTCTGGGATTCTATAGGAGTATCTTTGCATGATTTACAGTTCAAAAAACTCCTTATTTATCTTATACTGGCCCTTTACGCAGCCCCTCGGTTCAGCCTCTGTCTGAAACAGGCCGTTTGAGCTGTCTCTTTAAGGTCCCCCATCCAATGAGCCCACTCTGTTCTGATTGGTTAGCTCCCGGAAGCTGCCCTCTGGCAGACTTCTGGCAGTTCCGGAGGCTATGTAAACAAACAACAGTATTCGGATTTTGCTTCCTTTTCCCCTTCTTTACTCTAAATAGAAACTTCTCAAATACATCCATACATGTTTGAGCCCATTTTTTACATATGTATGTTCACCTTATGTTTTGGAACTTTGACCATGTTTAACATAGACATCCAACATCATAACAGTATAAACATAACAGAAAATCACAAAAAGCATGATATGTCCCCTTTAAACAAGTCTAATTTCACTTCTTTACATCATCTCAAGCCCCCATTTCCAGTTCCAGGTGGGTGGAGTCTGGGTTAGGGGGAAAGGTCAGTAGAAGGGGGGAGCCTGGAGGATGTTCTGTGCTTAAACTGTGTACATAATTTCTTGTTTCACTCTGCTTGTCAGTGTTTATCTACAATAATGCAACACTGCTACACACACACACACACACACAAGAACACATTCTGCCAGTTGCCCAAATTTCCATATCTAAAATTACCTTCTGTCCTTTGCCTGCACATACACATTTTGCATTCTACCTACCAGCCCATATTCATCACTGTGTTGTTGTTTGTGTGGTGGTGACTGTGACCATGTGTGTCTCTCTATATATGTTTGTGTATTTGTTGCTGTATATGTGCACGTTCATGATCACTGTGCATGTAGTACTGTAAGTGTGTGTCTCACCCGAAGTTCTCATGTAGCTTGTACTATATGTTTTTATTGTTCTGTATGTGTTCTGTGTCCATGTGTTTTTCCTGGGGTTCTGTTTAGTGCTGTGTCACTGTAGCAGGTCATATCTCACTGGGAGGCACAGCTGTTGGCAGTGATTGGCCTCTGCATGTGTGAGTGTGTGTGTGTGGGCTTATACCTGTGTGTGTGTGTGTGTGCCATGCACGTGTGTGCCCTGGGGTTAGCCAGAGATCCCTCCTGTCCAGTGTTGTCTGTTCTCCCACTGCTACTTAAACCATGGCTTATTATAGATCTGCTCCTCTACTTTTGTCCTTCTCCGCTCCATTCCCTCTCTCTCCTCTCCTCCTATTATTTAATTTAGCATATTTCTTGTTTTGTTTCCACTTCTTCATCTTGACTATCTTCTCTCCAGTTTTTCTTACAGTAACACTTCTCCTTTACACCCTAATATCATTAAACTAAAACTCTCTTTCTATCTGTCTGTTCTCCTTTCTCTCTCCGTTTCTTTCTCGCTCTTTCTCGTTCTTGCCCAGCAGCCGATGAGGTTGAAGTCTCGGCAGTCGAGCTTGAAATGAAAAACTGACGCAACAAGGGGAATGGGGAAGGCAGCGAGCATAGGAAAGAAAGAATGAAGAAACAGTAGATGTGAAAGGAAGGAAGTAGGGGAAAGATGAACTGAGCCTCAGCAGGCAGGTGGAAATTCTACCTAGAGAGGGCTTTGTTTTAATGGTATCAGCTTCTCTTTCTGTAGCTGTGTCCATCTGCTCGGCCGTACTGCATCTCTCAATGTAGTTTCAAAATTTTTTGGCTTCTTCTTGCCATCTGTCTCCCCAGTTCTTCCCTCCTTCACTAAATCAGTTAGTCAGTTAGAGAGAGGAGAGCGGAGGAAAGAGAGACGGAGAAGGAGAGCGGTTAGTGTTCGTAATTGAAGTTGGCAGTGCAGATGTCTTCTCATCTTCTCGTCCCTGTCCACTCATATTCTTCCGCTTTCACTGCTTTCTTTATCTGTCTATCTATCTATCTATCTATCTATCTATCTATCTATCTATCTATCTATCTATCTAATTAAATTGATAAATGAATAATACATAATGAATAAATAATGAATCAATGAATACAATATGTAATATAATAATATTTATCATTATCATTGGTTAAAACATTGTGATAGGATTGTATCAGGAGTTACAGTATTTTATGAGTCTCATCTGTGCATGTCACTGTGTTGCATCTTCCCGCAATACTATCATTTGTTCCAGTGAAATTCTGGTTGACAACGCAGGCATACAGATGCACACACGCACACACACACACACACACACACACAGAGACATGAGACACTTTTCTTCGAGGGATGTCAGCTCTTGTGTTATTTGATTCTGTGATCATGTGTGCTTCGATGAGAATGAATTAGGTGTTCCAAATGAGTCAGAAACACATTGATTACAATTCTGTGTGTGTGTGTGTGCGCGCGCGTGTGTGTGTGTGTGTGTGTGTGTGTGTGTGTGTGTGTGTGTGTGTGTGTGTGTGTGAGAGAGAGAGAGAGTGAGTGCCCAATCAGATGACACAAGACCCTAAGGTGCCAGCATGCTATTTTTAACCATGTGTCTTTGAGAAAAAAAGAAAGAGAGGGGGAAGGAGTGTAAGAAGAGAAGTGAGTGAGAGAGAAAGCTGGAAATTGAGTGGGGGGAAAATATTTTATTTTTGATTTATTTATTATGTTTATTTGCTATATATACTGTACTGGTTATCCTCCTCATAGTATATATGTTTGTGAATCTATAGAAAGAAGCAAATATGAAGGAAAGTCTTCAAGTAAAGTCTTTTTTGAGTGGGGGGCTTGAAATTTGCATTTATAATAAATAATCCATGGGAGTCAATGTTTGTTCTCACAGTAAATATGAAAAATTGTTTGTAATTTATCAGGTGATATTTTAGACGTCATCCAGTCATTGTGTAACAGTGAAACAAGATTATGGTTTCAAGATTTGGATATTTCCACACTCGTTCAGTGCTGTATAGAGGTTTTTACTCTCTGAAATGAAAAGGATTTAGTTTGCATGGACTTCAGTGAACTTAGCGGTTAGCACTTTTACCTCAAAGCATGAAGATCCTGGGTTTGAATCCAACCCAGCAGTCTTGGTTCTTTCTGTGTGTATATGCTGAGATATACTTCAGCCCTTTGTGAACCAAAACACGATAAGTATTTAGAAAATAAATGGACCTGAGTGATACAGTGTTTGGAAAATGTGTGCAATCACAGGTTCAACTAATGAGTGAGTTTTATGTTTGAAATACAACATGTTTGTTTGTTTGTGTCTGTGTCTGTGTGTATTTGTGTGTATGCATATGTGTGTGGGTGGGTAGGCATGTAGTAAGGTAGACCTCAGGTCAGGAAAGCTGCGTCTATAATCAGATACTACAGCACAAATAGTTTCATATTACTGCTGCAATCTCTTCAAGGCAAAACATTTATTGTGAATCAATGTGTGTATGGAAGTCCATGTATGAACTAATGTGTGTGTAATTTGTGTGCTAAGTGTTTTATGTATATCAATGCATCTAATATGTGTACTGTCCTTTTCCCCACAGGAGCTAAATGTGCTACATCCTAAAGCAGGCTTCCGTCTCTGGGTAACAGCAGAAGTTCACCCAAGATTTCCTCCCATACTGCTGCAGTCCAGCCTCAAGATCACTTATGAGGTACACACACATATACCTACGCAAAACCACCATCTTACTCATATCACACAGTTTGACACACAAACATGCCTCTCATCCACACATTTTTGTAGGTACACTGTACACAAATGTTCATCCATCTGTTTGCTTTTTATATAAAGCATTGAAACTTCTTCTTTAATTTCCCCATAGACCATTGGTCTCTGTGAATCTCTGAAGAATGTAGCCGTGTTTGTCTTTCTGGCTGAGCCTTAGTCTTACTGATGTGGTGTGGGCCATGTTTCTGGGTTATGGTACACTCACTGCGGAGTGTAAGGGATTTGTGTGTTTGGAATGTCATGTGAATTTATGAAAATGTGTGTGTCTTTTACCCATCATCATCATCATCACCATTATCATTTTTATTTTTAGAGCAATGCAAAGTGCTTAACATAAAAGCAAAGAATCATAATATTTACAATAAAGTAAAACAAGGATAAATACAATAAAATGGCATCAAATCAAATTAAAAAGACAGGATAAGACAAGATAAAATAACCAACATAAAATGATCAATGGCTACATACGCAATGCAGCCACATATACTGTACATTTGGAAGGAGACATAGAAGCCTGCAGCTTGTGTGTTAGTAATGCATGTTTTAGAGCTCAGTGTGTTTCAGATGGGAGTCATGCTCAAGGGGTTAGCTGCTTCAGCAGCCAAGCATGCTGCACATCAGCCTCCTTCCCTCCCTCTCTGTCTGTCTGTCTTTCTTTTTCTCTCTCAGACGCACTCACACACTTTCATGGGCAAACTTACTGACACACTTCATATGTATGCACACTCATCCTGAACACATTCCCAGTACTGTAATATATTATAGCAGGTGATAACAGGTGAATTGCAGCAAGGACTTTCAGTTACAGCAATGATATATTCACTGATCGCTGGGTCAGTGAGCAAACCACCTGAGCTTAAAAAATGGCTGCTCTGCTTCCAACTCAGCTACAATTCATGCCTCTAACATGCTGGTGGTGGTTGAGATCCAGATTTGAATTTATGGATTTTGTTTATGATGGGTGTGAAGCTGTCTAAATCCTTTCCAATCTGTAGGAAAAAAAATACATTAAATGTATAACATACTGCACGCGAGATATTAAGAAATCATCACATTTACTGGCCTGTTCAGGGATATACATATGTGCAGAATGTCTTTGGGCATGTGGATATAAGCACCTACATTGCAACATATGTAGTGAATTTGCCGATTTTGGCAAATTTAGTTGTAATATCACTGGGTTTGTGTATTATCAAAACCTCCAGATGGAGGTACCAAATGTTCAGCAAAGCTAATATTGTGTGAACTGACGTCAATATATGCTCATTGTTTCTATCATAAACAGAGCATTCTGTTTGCTGTGCTGGAGGAACCAAAAGTACAGAGAATTATTCAGAGATACAGTGCTGTATGTGCTGACTTGTGTAGAGAAAGTACCAACTAAAAAACAATTTAGTTTAGTCCAGCTGCTTATATAAATGATCAGTCTGTCGCTCCTTGAGCGGAAGAGGCAAGGGCTGAGGAAGTGTTGTAGTGACTCCTGCTCACCATGGGAAAGGTCGGAGGGGTTATCTAACTTCATTTTGGTCCCAATTGATGTCAAACCCTGACCGAACAATGTTTTTTTTTTTTAACTTTGTTTAAAGACTATTGTTACTGTAATCACCCACTGTGGGCTACAATAAACTTACACAACAGGTAGTCTGGTGCATGCAGTAGAAGACTTCCACCTTCTCAATAGGATCTATTTTCTCTGTCCTCATTTGCTCTGTGCCTCCGTGTTGTTAATATTTGAAATCTGGAACAAGAAAAAGGCCTTTTACATATGGTCTTACTGGTCCTGCAGACTGGGTGTTGGCTTAAGCAAGAGACACAAAACAACACTAACCAGACTGTGAAAGGAATGAACATTGCACACATCCCGGATGGCTTTCACAGCCTCTTTTTGGTCTTGCCAGGCACACATATTTGATGAAGTGGATTTGGGAATCACACTTTGGGGGGTTTGGGGTTCACACATTCTGGCCAATTTTACAGTTCACTCCCTCAGACTCACAAAAATAAAAGCTTATACACCACAATAACATAGAAACATGACAAACATGGAGATGAAACCACAGTTCTACAGCTGGCCTCTCAGCAAATTTCAGTTGGCAATGTCAACTTGATTTAGCATGTAAACAATTGTATTCCTGTTGCACTCATTCATTTATCATACATGAGTTTGAGCTAATTCTGCTATAGTTCTGCTATTGTTTTGCAAACAATCTGATATGTTTTCTCTACTTCTCAATAATATATAAATATGCATACATCTGCTCTATAAACTCTCCATGAAAGCTGGGGTACAGAACATTCACTCAACCAATTGAGTTTCTCTGTAGCAGTAAACTAACTGGCGCCGTGGCTTAGTTGGTTAAAGCGCCTGTCTAGTAAACAGGAGATCCTGGGTTCGAATCCCAGCGGTGCCTTTATGTCCCATTACCATCTTACTGTGCAGCACATAAGTCTTTTAGACATATTTCCAGTCTCCTTCTTCCTTGCCATATTTTTGTACTGGCAATTCTTTGTGTTGACCTTGTAATTTGAACTTGCTGTATGATGTTACATCATAATAATATAACTCCCCAACCACTGTCCCTCTCCCTTCCTCCCTCCCTCCCTCCTACTTTATGTTGTCCCTCTCATCTCTACCTTCTCTTCCTGACTCCTTCTTAATTCTTCCTCTTCCTCTCTATCCTTCTTTACCACGTCCCTTCCCTGTCTGTCTATCTATCCTCCCTTTGTATTCCCATCTCTAGGCTCCTCCTGGATTAAAGAAGAACCTGCTGAGAACGTATGAGTCCTGGACTCCAGAGCAAATCAGCAAAGGTATTCTACAAATGCTCTGTATTTCATCAGGGGATGCCCTGTTTCTTCTGAAGTCATTTTTCTAGTTGCTTCAGATTTGCTCACTGTTATTCCAAGCAATGATGCAAATGTTAAAGAAAATGTCAAAATCAGTGGATATGTCTCCGTTTTTTTAAGAATTTGGCTTTTGAATTTGTTTTCTTTTCAAGGGATAGTTCACATTTTTGGACATAAAGTGATCTTGAATGCATATTACTGTTGCACACGTTACCAGTCCATGGGCAGAGAAATCTCAGCAAGCTTGCAGCACAAAGCTCAAAAGAGTTTCAACAACAGAATACAGAATCTGAAGCATTGTAATTATTGCACAGTGTTCCTCTCAGTCCTCTTTGTTGTCTTTTGTTTGATTAATACTTTTAAAAAATGAAAGTCCACTAATGATTGATTGTTGTAGTTGATTTGGTTGTGATGCTGACGTTAATTGTTTTCGTGTAGGAGGTATACTGGCTAGAGCCCAGTCTCTCTTCTGCTTGGCCTGGTTCCATGCTGTCTGCCAAGAGAGACGCAACTACATACCACAGGTAAAATATACAATCACACCAATATATACAATTTCATCTCAGAAAAACAAAACAGAACTGCTGCAAGCCTGTTGGTAGTTTTTACTTGGAGAACCCAAAGATGTGTCCCAAACGCACATCAACACTTAATTATATAATGCATAATATTTACATAATATTTCTACCCTGGGTTATCACAGGTACATAGTTACTGAAAATAACATGTTCACAGCACACTTCTATATACAACACATCTATGCAAATGCATGATTTGTTTATTTCCTGGCCCAAAACTCACTGGCAGTCTGTGAGTGTTTGTGTGTGTGTATGGCTATGTGTGTGTGTTTGTGTACACTAAGAATATAAGCCTTTATTTCAAACTTGCTAGCTGGTCAGCACATACATACAGAATTTAGATTAGCCCCCACATTGGTGAGTTTTATAGAGCAGTCTCTTCACTTGATATTTTGTAGGCACAATGTTTATAGACCAAAAGGGTTTGCTATGTCAAGTTCAATAACAATACAGGAGCCAGAGGCAAATTTCCCTCTAGTCACTGAATTTACAAAATATGTTTTCCACACAGGGGAAGCTTAGAATATAATAGAAACCTTATGATGGCAAACACTGTCAAAAGATTTTACAAAGGAGATATATTATATGCATCAACTGAAAGTAGATTTCATTGACCCCAGTGCATGTGATGGTAGTAACAACTCTATTATTTAATTTAAAGTGTAACTCAGCTTTAACAGTTTCACAGCAGCTCTAAATAAATAAAAATGGTGTATTTTATCAGTGTCAGAATCAACTCCGAATGTTTAGGGGCACAGCATTTCCTCGTTTGAACTGCAGCTCCGATGATAAATCATCTCTACATAACAAGAGAGAGAGTATAAAGAATGACATCATTTGCAAATACCAGACTATTTATTTTCTCAGTTGAAACCCAAGGCAGTGATGAATCAGCACCAAATAAATAACAAATCGAAAAACATTGAAGGAAATGATGCTGAACAATAGCTAGAATTATTGGGCTATTGGGACCCTTCTGGCCAAAAGATCATAGTTACTGTGAATAAGCAGCTGTGATTCACCAAAGAAATTGTATTATTTTTGGTAGAGTCAAAATCTTCAGTCAATAATGAAATTCATCAAAAGTGAAGATTTTGATTTATCACTGACACATAATGAATCACTATATAGATATACAGTATTTTAGAGATTGTTTCAAAATACCTAATGCAGCAGCCATGACCCTTTAAGGTAGAACCAGACTGGGTTTCTCTGCCTCATCATTTACTGTATGACACATTTATTTACCCTCACTGTGCCTCTTCCTTTCTTGGTAAGAATCATAGCAGTAAGCCTTGATAATGTGTAGTAAGTAACAAAGGGCTTGTTTTGTTTTGTTTAAATGTCTTCTTTACATATGTAACTTCTTCAGTTTCACATGTCTGGTGTGCATTTTATAGTTAGGCTACACTCAAATCAAGCATATTTGTAGCTATTCAGTTGAACACTTCTGGCAAATATTGACATTTCATAGCTAGTAGGTACATGTGCTTCAAAGATCTGACATAACAAGATTCAATGAAAATCCATCTTGAGTAATAATCACATTGTGATGATCCCTCGGGTGTTCTTACAAGATATCTCAGAGAAAAGAACACACTTAAGATGTAAGTCCCACGAATAATGCATCTTTGAGTATCTGGCTTTTGTTTATGAGGGCTGGTTTGCTTGTGGTTTAGCAGTGTGAGCTAAAACTAATCATATTCAAAAATGCAGCAAAGTAAAAGATTTGAACACAGAAAGAAGATGCGATTTCACCTTTAATGACTTGATACTTGCTGATACTTAAACAGTCACTTTTACAATTAGGTAGCATGCCAGTGTGCAGCACAGTCATTGATGCATAGGAACTCATTTGTCTTTGTTTGTACTGCAGTGATGCATCAGGGTAGCCTGTCTAATCAAATAATAAGATATGTCTGCAGTTAAAGCAGGAAGGTATCTCTTTTTCTTCCGACCAACAGTGAACTCATTACTGATAAACCCAAACACTAGGGAAAACTGTAGCAAAGAACATGTTTTTTGTAAATAAATTACTGCAACTTTTACACATTTTTTTCCTACTCCTTTAGACTTGGTCCCAATAGTCCCCCTTAACCATTTCCCTCATTTCAGAATTGTTTGGAAAAAAAAAGAATTGATTGCCCTATAGGAGAATGTAAACCTACATAGCTAACAGTATTCCTGTGTCTTGTTGGTCTCTTGGGTGTCTGTCTCTCCATTTCTCCTTCCTCAAATTCTCCCACATTGCTCTGCTGACTTGTATTTTCCTTAATTTCCATTTTACTGGCCACTGCCGCATTTTCTCTCTCTCTCACACTCTTCTTCTCTCTCAGTCACTATATCTCTGGTAAGTGTTTTCATTTGAGATGGTAATGTTGTTTCTCATCCAAGAACATGATCACCTAATTATTGAAACAGTCACAGCTCCTTTCGTCCACTCCAACATCACTTACTCCCTTCTTGCTTCATCTACTGTCCTCCCTCCTCCTCTCATTTATTCTCTCCTGCTTCTCTCCCTGTTTTCCTCCTCTTTACATGCCTGTGCAGAAAACCACTTCATTTAAAAAGACAGAGGAATAGACTTGGGAGAGAAATTGAAAGTGAGATGCAAAGGAGGGGAAAGAGGGGTTATGTGATCATTGCCGCTGCAGCAGCAGAAAGATATAAGTTTTCATTTGATGGCCATAGGAAATCAAAATGAGTGGCCAATTATGTCTGGTAAACACACAACTAGGTTGCACACTTTCTTAAATGCTCACAAAACAACTGAAAACATACACACACAATCAATGAACACAGTCACCATTATTAGACTCATACATTGGATCATTCACAGAATAAACATCCGTCGCTCTGCACATAAAACAAATGCACAATCTGCAGTCTCACTCAGACACGTGTGAGCACATTTATCAAATGCAGTAGAAACATGCCCCGACACAATCTGTGAATACACAGTCAAGCACAAAAATTACTGAAGATACAACAACATACCCTTAATCTTTGAAGGAATTACTGAACATGCCTACACAGTTTTCCTCCACCCCTCACTCCATCCACCTACAGCATCAGCGGGCAGATTACAACTGCTGATTGGATAGCCGGGAAGTGCAATAAGCACACACTCACAAACTCAGACTGCCCTCACACTCAATTATGTTTTGACACTTCTGTGTGTTTTTTCTGAGTTGGTCAATGTTGTGATACTGTGTGTGCTAAAGTGCGTGTGTTTTTTTGTGCATGTGTGCGCATATGTGTTTTCTGATTACAGACGACTTGTTTTGGGGGGGGGTTTTCTCCCTGAGGCTTCAGTGCTAATGCCTTGGCTTTCTATGTTCGTGTGCTTGCATACATGGGCCTGTCTTTGTATGAACAAAAACTGGACTGGTGTTAATTCTGTTACTCAGAATTAACTTACTTGCTATTTTTAAGGGGGTTTTGCTTACAACTAGATTGTTGCAGGATAGAGAATGATTGTAATCACATTAAGTTTGAGCTGGTCATTGGAGAAAGTGATAGTAAATGTATGTGAATGTTTAGCTTAAGTGGTTTTAATAGTCTCAATCATTGCTAAAACACAATAGATATTCACCCTGAAAAGAATAGCCACAAGAGAAATTTCATTTGATTGAAAGATATTGATTTACAACTGAATAGCATACTGCTGTCTTTACTTTCTTGGGTTTGTATATTGCATCTCTTTTTTAGAAGAATGTAGCAGCCATCGTGATTATGACTATACTCACATAGAGTAGTTAGAAGATTAAAAAGTAACACAAAAGTGTCCACATTTTGAATGCCGTTTGGATGTTTGAATTGTTTGGATGACAAATTCTGACAGTAGTCCATTACATCAGTTCTATAGGCAGTTAAATAAATAATCTTTGTACTTATTCCCCCACCTCTCTGCTTCATCCAGGGCTGGACTCAGTTCTATGAGTTTTCTTTGTCAGACCTCCGTGCTGGCTTTGAGATCATCGACAGGCTTTTTGAAGGTAAGAGGGCTGGTATCGAAGATCACAATGCAGTGGACACCTCTGCTCTGTTGTTCTGCTCTGCAACACACATGGTAATGTGAACTGGAATCTAAGGGGTCTTTGATCACGATTACGTCTTTAATTTACCCCTGATAAAGCATGATCTGGACAACTCTGAATTTGCATTTCAATGCATTGTGTTTATATGTGCACATTTGCCCTTTGATGTGTCTCCCTGGCTTTCTGTATGTATGTGTGTGTGCACATCAGCACAACATTAGTGTTCTTTTGTCTTTTGTCCACTCTTTACACATGTTTATAGCTTTCCTTTTGTTTCTGTGTGTCCTCATATCTTTAAGGTGGTAAAACCTTCCAGTGGGAGTTTGTCCACGGCCTGTTGGAGAGTGCCATCTATGGCGGACGCATCGACAACCCCTCTGACCTCAACATCTTACGCTCCTACCTGGAGCAGTTCTTCTCTGCACGTCTCCTCTCCTCTGCCCTCTCAGCTGGACAGAGAAAAAGCAGAGGAGGAACACGCTTCTTTCCACCTCAGATCAGCCTCCCGAACTCTTGCTCCATATTGGTAGGTAGACAGGATGGTGTAACATAAACAGTGGGCAATCAAAGCACACATTTTAATTCAAAGTTGCAGGTATAGCTGCTGTATATAGGGCTGCAGTCCTACTGTAATATCTTCTATATATGTTCAAGAAATGAATTCTTGCTACAGAAAAATGTTAAAAGGAGCACTTCTTCCTTCTTCTGAACTTTAAAGCCTAAGCTGCACTTTAGTGTAAGCACATCCTAACGGACACAGGTGCATTGACAAAGAAGCAAAAACAATCCAAACAAAGGGTACTGAATTAATGCTCTTAGGCTTTTCACTGACCAGATTTACTATTCATGGTTTGGTCAATATTGAAGTATTATTAGTCTATGTTGTGTTAGCATAATCTTAAATTGGGTTAAAGCAGCCGTCACAAATAAATCCCATAAGTTACACTCTATTTCTATTGCATTGCAGTCAATTTTCTAGAAATACAGCTTAGTATGCAAAAAAATAAGTGGGCATACTATGCCCAAAACATGTTTATTACAGAGTTCTATTAGAATAAAGTAGTGTAATGCAGAGCCATTGAGAGGAAAGAAAGTCAATATGGAAATCTACACTTTGATTTACCCGATCTATTTGTACAATTTAAAGGCTAGGTGTAAGTGGGAGTTCAGTTTGAGTAATTTGGGCCTTTCAAGTTGTGCCAAATAGGTTATATAAGTCATACAAACAACACACCTAATTAAGGACAGCATAGCATTATTTGTCCTACACTCCCACGTACCAAATCCAACTAGCATGCCACACGTAGTATTTTTCAATTATGTAGCATGTGTTGCTTAGAAATGCTAAAATGTTGTCTTATGTCTTATGTGCTGACATTTTCTCTCTGACTATTCGTGCATGCGGGTGCATTTCTGTGTGTATGACCTGTATGTGTCTGTGTGTCTTCCCAGGACTACCGCAGTGTAATAGACAATCTCCCAGAGGATGACAGGCCTGCATTCTTTGGTCTGCCTGCCAACATAGAGAGATCCTCCCAGAGAATCATCAGCTCCCAGGTGCACCCCACACACAGAAACACACACGCACACACGCACACAGCCACCTGCACATTCCCTCAAACACACAGACAACCACAGTCTCTATCTCTGCCTCAGACATGCATAAATACAAGCACAAAAGCACACACAAACACACACCTTTAAAGTGGCCCCTATTAAAACTAGATCAGCTCCTTTGATCAAGTCCTCCCCTTGGATAAATGACAATATTCGCTCTCTAAAGAGAAACTGTAGGAGAGTCGATCGCCTGTGGAAATCCATCCGACTACACATCCACTATCTTTATATAAAAGAACTCTTAATGTCTTTCAATAATGTGGTAAAGGATGCCAGAGCTACCTACTTCTCTAATCTTGTGTCTAACAATCTGAGCAATCCCAAAGTCTTATTTGACACTATTAGTAATATTGTTACTCCTGCATTACCTGCTGTTGCGATTTTTTCAAGTGAGGAATGTAACAAATCTCTTTCTTTCTTTGTGGGCAAGATTAATGACATCAGATCAAACATTTTCCCCTCACCTTCCCCCTCTATCTTGTGCTCCTCTCAGCCTTCAATCCTGGAGAGTTTTCCTCCAATAACAGTCCAAGATCTTACTAACTTGGATAAGTGTATAAAAACTTCCTCTTGCCCCCTTGACATCTTACCAACATTTCTGTTTAAAAATGTCATTTTCTCTGTTGGTCCTGCCGTGCTCTCCAAAATCAACAACTCTCTGTTACCTGACTATGTCCTTCTGATTCAACCACTTCTCAAAAAATCAAAGCTTGGTCCTTCTCTACCCCACAATTACAGGTCCATCTCCAAGTTGACTTTTGTAGCTAAAATTTTAGAAAAAGTGGTTGCTAAGCAGTTTCAGTCTGGCTTCCGCTGGTTGCACTCAATAGAAACAGCTCTTCTCAGAGTATCGATTGATATCTTGATGCATGGTGATGCTGGAGAATGTTCAGTGTTGGTGCTGTTGGATCTCTGTGCAGCTTTTGATACTCTGGACCACATTATCTTGGTTGAGACACATGGGCAGTGGGTGGGTATCTCTGGGGGGTGATGTAACGGGACAGAGTGCACAGTGAACTCACATTTCTCCATTTTGAACTCACATTTCTCCATTTTGCCTCTTCAGGTTAGGCTAACCTATTGTTGCTAACTTTGGAGCTAACCCCATTCATTTTTCCAGCACGTGGGGAAAAAACAGACCTGACATTTTTGCATTTATTAACTGACACACTGGAGTCTGTACTGTACATTTATTGCCAGACTGAGAACTTACCGCTAACCTTTTCCTCCACTCCACTCGCATCCACGTCACTTTCCTGCTGCTCTTTCCCACTCGCACTAGGTTGGGCGAGTTCAAAGTTGTGAAAAGTTCACAGGTAATTTGCTAGTCTGTCCCTCCTGCCGCAGGAAACTATGGATTAATCCTGGAAGGCTGTTGATGTAGCACTTTTCTTCTTCAGAAAGTAACAGAGATTAGTCGACCAATGAGAATTTAGTCGGATGAGAGCATATCGACCAACTAATCGACCAGTCGACCAGCCCTAATATTTATAGATAAGCACACTAACTACTACTATTACTAACTAACATATGCACACACACACACACACATACATGAACACACACAAACAAATGCATCAATGCACATGCATTTTTTATGCTCCCAAATACACATACATGCCAAAACACTCTCATTGGTTCATTCTCTCACTGTCTTTCACTTTCACACAAAATCACAGTTATACATTTACTCACATTTCTTGCCAGAAATGTATACAAAACAAACAAAAAGATGTAGGATCTCATGAAAAAAAATGAGTTTCGAGTTCTAGTGGCTGAACTCTCACCCACCACAGTAGTGCTTGGGTTTAATCCCTAATAGTGCTATCAGTGCCTTGGTCATGTGTGCTATTAAGGTGCCTATAAGATTCACAGCAAAGCAGATTTTTGCATTTTATCATTTTATTTGCACAAATTTGACAGTTGGAAGGTTTTTGCAGTCTGTGTATATTTGCTTCAAACAGCCAATACACAGATGTTTGCTTTAGAGCATGCATTGACTCTGTGGATGTGCTGTATGTGCGTGGATTTTGCATGTTTGACAGCTCCAATTCACACTGATTCAAAAATTTTAAGAATCTAGAGTAGAGTAATATACAACATTGCTAGACATGAAACTACGAGAAGGCACACAATGTAGATACTGGTGTTTTCCAGCTTCTGGAGATTAAACAAAGCACTACTCAGTGGGTCAGGTCAAAGAAGTTATTTCAGTTTTATCAATCCATACTCTGTGTATGTGCGTCTCAGTGTGTGAGTTAATACATTTGGAGGACCTAAACCCACCATGATTCCGGAGACAGCAGTCCTTGAAGAGTTTATTTTAGAGTCAGGACTTTAGTTTAAGATTGAAGAATTATACCAGGCAGCCATCTGTTTCCATTTATTTCACTACAAAATGAAATTCACCTTGCAAAGACATGAAACTTGGTTTAGATAGGTAATCCATCACAGTGTATATCATGTCTGCTTTTATTGCGTTCAAGGTTATGTTATCATTGTCTGTTATTGCATTTGTAAGTATAGATTGGTTTTAAAAAGCCTACACAGCAGCAATAATGTAATTTTTACAAAGAGTGCAATGTTCAACAATCTGCGGCATTACTGACCAAAAGGCTGAGGTTAGACATGTAGGTATGAAGGTTGGGGCAGAGTTTCTCAACCTTGAGTTTCGTTGACGTTTTGTTTACGGTATATTGCTGTTTGAAAAAATGGAGAAATGTCACTTTTTTAGCTCTATATAATCAAATTTTAGTGCCCACCATGCTCTTCTAAATATATTATAAAATATACCATGCTGCAGAACTACATTACAACTCTGGCACTCAGGCTAGAACTGGCTATGGGACATTGGATTTGTAGAAAGGGAATGAATGTAAAATTAACAAAAGTTTTCTAAGACAAGTTTGTGTGTGTGTGTGTGTGCGTGTGCATAAATAGGGTTATTTTTTTGCCTGCCTGTCTGTTTGTACTTTGAGTAAATGACGCTTTCAATGACAACACATTTGAGGTTGCAAATGGTCTGCGGTATCTATGCTCATGTGGTCATAAATAATTATCATCTGTGAGTGTGCGTTCACATGCAGATGTGTTTGTGTGTGTATTTGTTGATGGTCCCTGCAAATTCTGATGTAATTCAACGCAACACAGTCTCACACATACACCGAATGTGTTCTTTCACTCATGTAGTGTGTGTGTGTGTGTAAGAGCAAGAGACAAAGGCCCTGTTTACACCATTAACATGCATCTTGAATCATCTGATCTCAAGTGGACAGCTCTAAGTACAGGTGTGAACGCACCCAAGACACACTGAGGACGCATTGAGATCTAATTGCTCAGACCACATTCGGAGATGGTGTGGGCCGCATGTGGCCACATTCTTTCAGCAGTGTGAACGCAACGCATCCTGGGCCACATTAAAGGACGGCCTAGTAAACCGACGTCCTCTATTTTCCAGTAGACTAGGCACGGGAAGGGCATTGCTGCCTCCTGGTCCTTGAACCCTCCATCCAAAGCTGTTTTCAACTTGTTTGATAACTGAATAAACAAATGCATTATTTTGTTTTTTACGTTTTTTTCATGTGAATTAAAAAAGTCAGAATACACTTCCCATTTTTTCCCGTTCCCCTAACCCGTTTTCATCTTCAAATCTGCAATTGTATTAGAAATTAAACCAAAACCAGAAAATAACTTGTTTTTCACTTGTCTGTCTAAAATAATATTTCAGAAGCTAAACGTTTCGATTCTGTTTCCCCTGGATAGTTTCCTCTGTCCTGTCAAGTTGATAACTACAGTTTTTAGTTTTGCGGTTCTGCTCGACATAATGACTCAGGATTTATCAAGAGGGCAGCTGCTTTACTCCAAACAGTTTCACTGTATGAACATGGACTGTGTGTGTATGTAACAACTGACTTTATGTATGCATAGAAGAACACAGAACATTAATTACCATTAGATACTGACCGATGCTGTCGGCGTGTTGGGAGATTTAAATAATCAATGAAGTTAGGCTGCTGTGCCTCATGTGTAATGCACACAGCATCAGCACAGACACAGTTGTGGTGAGATGGCTGCATATAACTATATAACTATATCTGTTATATATGCATGTTCAGACCCGGTGCTAGAGCAAATCAATAGGACGGGCATTTGATTTTCGTAAGGGGGAACACATTGTATATTTGTTTATCCTGTTATTAAACAAGTTGAACACAGCTTTGGACGGAGGGTACACGGACCCCCGGTCCTCCAGCCGACAACAACGCATTTGGTCTTTGCAAATGGAAATGATACGTGTTTAATTGCATATAGAGACGCAGGTGGATACGCATGTTAATGCCAAGTGTGAACAGACGTACTTAGAGCCGTCCACATGTGATCGGATCACCCAAGACACATGTTAATGCCAGGTGTAAACAGGCCAAAGAGAGGGTGATTGCACCAAAAGGAAATAGTTAGTGATAGAATCATAAGGAAAAGATAGAAAGAAGAAAAAAGAGAGAAAAGAAAGGTGTGTGGCTGCATTGCTCTTCTTTTTTCTCTTTTAACTGTTTTTTTTTTCATGATTCACACTTGAATGGTACAAACATATACTGTACTCTGTCATGTACAGTATAATTAAATCTCCCAGATCTCTCAGCTTTGGAACTTCACACACCTTTTCATAGAACTAGACTACAAACTGAAAAGAAAGGACAGGATGGACAGAGTGTGATGTTGTGGATGTTTTTGTGCTTGTATGCATCCTTCTGTATGTAATTATCCCTGGTAAATACACTGAAACCATGCAGGACCATTACAGCTTGTAGGTACAGTCCCCATGTGGGTGTTAAAGCATTTAAGTCCATTCATACTGTCAGTGTGGTCAGCTGATCACTGGAACCACCAACCTAGTTTAATTCACACAACTCCCACAAGGCCACTTACGTGTGTGTGTGTGTGTGTGTGTGTGTGTGTGTGTGTGTGTGTGTGTGTGTGTGTGTGTGTGTGTGTGTGTGTGTGTGTGTGTGTGTGTGTGTTTCTATGTCTTTCTCCTCCCATCTCCCACTACATGTCATTAACCCCCCCACCACTATGTCATTATCTCCCCCTACTGTCATTTATCACTGTTACTTTCATGCTCTCTCTCTCCCTCCCTCTCTCTCTCTTTCTCTTTGTTCTCTTAATTTTTGCCCTCTCCTCTCCCTGAAGACCCTTGACACTGTCTGTGGGTTGGGCATCTAACCACACACACACACACACACACACACACACACACACACAGAACAGGGCCTGTACACTGAAGAGTGAGTGCCGTCAGTGGTTTTGCGTGTGAATGGGCCTGCTCACCATCATTTTAAAATACACACATAAGCTAAGTGTAAATGACCTAACATGGGTGAAGAAGGGTCCCAAATGTTGAGAATTCCCTCGGTCTCTGGTCAGCAATTAGGCTCAACCACCATAAAATATGAAAGTTAAAGCTTTTGTCAAGGGACAAAATATATTTGGTGGAGGGCAGAATTTGGCCCATGAGCCACCAGATGCCAACCTGTAGGGCAGTGGTTCTCAAAGTGGACCAAGGGTGCTTAAGAGGGTTCCAGGGGGTCCCCAGCAAAAAGGGGAATTATTCATTTTCACTATAATTCCATCTGTAAGTAACACAATGACAGAATGATAATTTTGGTCATGGGGTTCATAGACTTTCTTTAATAAAACATTGAAAAGCAAAAAATGTATCAGATGGGGGACCCTGGGACAAAATCTTATTTCAAATGGGGGTCCGTGGTCTAATTTTTGTCAGTTTAGGGGTCCTTGATGTGAAAAAGTTTGAGAACCACTGCTGTAGGGATTAGCAAGTGAAAATGAGAAAATAACTTAGCTCCTATCTCGTATGACAAACGATCTGTCCCTGATTGTGCGTAGATTCAGTTAAGTGATTGAACCATAAGCCCTTTTCAAAGGAGACATTTTGACTTGTCATAGTATGAAAAGCTCAGGTGGAAACCAAAGCAGCTAAATGAAATTCCACAATCGGTAATTCAATTATTTACAGCTGTGCTTTTCCTACTGTGACATGTCAAAATGTCTTCAGGGAACCAGGCCTATTATATGTCTCGGTATTACAGGATTCGTATTTATGTTTGCATGCAAAGTTCTACTCAGTAGATGTCTATATTGAACATCATCCTGACAAAGATCACGAGGAATAGTCCCCTGATAAAAACACTGAGCCACAATCCTGGATTACACTGAATTAAAGTGAAAGCTTTAACTAAATTGACTGCACATTGAATGATTAAACGGAGGTTCCTTTGCACGTAGACATTGTTTAGTAACTTTTTCTTCCCAGTTGGCTGGAAATGCAATTGCTGTCAGGTAGACCTTGTTTGAGATAAGGATAAATCTGAATATATTTAAATCCAAATATATTTGAATTCCAATATATTTCAAATCTCCATCCTCACCTGCCCTTATTTTTACTGCTGTCAGGCTGAAGTTCTAGATTAGCTATCTGTATTTTTTTATCCCTCCCTCCTTGTCCTCTCCCTCTCTTTCTCACTCTCTCTCCTTCTCTCTCTCTTCCATACAAACACACACACACAAACACACATGTGCACACACACACACACATATATACCCACACTTTTCCTCCTGAGCAGAGAAGATAAAGCAGGTGTTAGTAAAGAGTTCTCCTGGACCAAATGAAAGCCATTTATCAGACACTCTGCCTTCCTCACAACACACACATGCACAGAAACTCACACAACCGCACAAACACACATACTGAGTCTAGATAAAAGCACTATCTGGGACTCTAAGCCTGAAGCTAAGCATGCTTGATTAGGTGTGTAAGGAGCTGTTAGGAGATATATTTGGGGTTTGGCCTTTTTTCACTTGTAATATCCCAGGACCTGAAACAGTGTTGTCTGTCAGTGGAGAGTGTAGCCACCATATATCTTGATGACATCTTATTATAGTTTTTTAAGAGAGAACAGTGATTATGTTTTAAATCAAACATGGCCATTGGGTAAAAATAGCAGAAGTGTATATTTAGTCTATTCACATTTTTACTCAAGGTGGTTTGGTTTAATAAATAACACACACTTTTTTGTCTATGTAGCAAAGGTCTTTACCAGCAACCATACTTCTAATTATATGAATGAAGTTGGAAGTAACATGGCCCTTTTTTCGTTTATTTGACGCCTTTTATAATGACCTCTTTGTCTCATAAACAAATGCAACATCAGATTACTAATTCAAGAAATTGGTGTGTCTGTGCCAGTTCTACAACACCTTTGCTTAATTGATTAATTTGTTTATCATTGATTGACTCACAGGTGATTTCTCAACTGCGTGTCCTGAGTCGCTCAGTAGCAACAGGGTCAAAGTTTGACAGAGAGCTCTGGTCAAATGGACTTTCACCCATTCTCAACTTGTGGAAGAAACTCAACCAGGTTAGTTCTTTTTTTTTTCAGTTCAGCTTTCCGTCTGTTCATTTTCCCTTTCCTAAACTGCAAAATCACACCACTTCTACTACTTTATCTTTGGCAATAATCAAACCTTTTTCTTTTATGCTTTTTCCTTTTTTTCTGTAAAACATACTGCAAAAGTGGTCCTGTAATTGTTGCGTTAAAATTCATTTTGATCAACTTGTCTCTCCTTATCTGGCTCTGGCTCTTAACATTATGCTCTTAACCTTATGCTGGGAATCACAGGAATACTTGTGTTAAGATGTCTGTAATTTTCACATCACTGGAATTAGTCTTTCTTTTGTTGTTGAAATCTAAAATGATGCATATTTTATACCACTTTGTCATCAGTATTTATTATTTAGTAATGAAATAGTTTAAAAAAACATTTTTTTTTTTATTCCTGTCAAGCGGTGACAATTCTATGTTTGTCTTTATTTGTGTGCAAAATCATGTTTTACATTGCAGCAGCAACTAGTCTAAATTAAAAGCTTTGAAAGCTAATTGGAAATGAGTAGTTTAATTGAGGACTGTGTGTGATAACCACTGGCTTGCCTGGTCAGGCAGCGCTGCTGTGTGTGGTTGCTTGGAGACCGGCACCTTTTCAAATCAAAAGGACATCTACCTCCACATTTAATAATTTAGCCACCATATTCCTGTTCTCTCTCTCGGCCTCCTTTTTATTCACTCTCATGCTGTAAATCACCCATGCTATTTCTCTCTTTTTCTCTCATTTGCTCCTATGCCTTCCTCTCTCTCTATCTCTCTTTATCTATCTATCCATCTCTCACTCCTTCCAGGCAGAGTTGTTTTGTACTTACTGAGAGAGGAATGATTGACTGTGTTAATTGTTGCCATTCTATTACCAGCTAGCTTTCTATAGATCACAATCTACCTCTAACTGCTTTCAATTATGTAACTGGCCTTTTGTCGTTAGTGAACCCTTGGTGTTCGACCATCAGTGAATGCGTGCTCCCTGATGTGTTACTTGAATGCACATGCTTGCACATGTACTTTATTTGTGTGTGTGTGTGTGTGTGTGTGTGTGTGTGTGTGTATAGATATGTATGTATTTATTTTGATAAATCTTTATGTAGTATGGATCTTCTGGATCAAGTGGAGGAGCAAGAGATAGCAGCAAATGTTTATTTAGCTGTTAAGTCATATTTTTAAACTGAGACGATAGCAGACCTGTAGACTAGCTGAGTCCCATCCTATCAGCTTTTTTCCCCTCATTGTTTCACTTATCTCTCTCTCCATCCCACAGTCCCACCATCCCTCTCTCCCTCCCTTTCTCTCCTCTGCCTCTCACTGAATAGACGCAATGGAAACAAAATAGGGTGCAGGTACAGACTTTGTTGTCTGCAGCATAATACTACGAAATATCAGCATCTGTGGTGGTTTTTAGTTTGTGTTTGTACACAAATACAAACATGAATACTTAGTGTACTTACAGTTGATATTGCAAACCAAGAGTCCCCCTGGTTTGCTCTTCAAAGACATAGAAATGATTTTCTATTTGGTTATATCTTGTAATTGTGTAAGAACCAAGAAAGAAATAATTTATATTATGTATGTAGAGCTGAGGAAACCCACAGGGAACACTGAGAAGATATACCAATTGAAGAAATAATTTAAAAGAGTAGAGATGGCATGCTAATGAACAGCAGCAGTTACAAAATGTACTGTACATTTTTCTTTTAATAATATTATGTCTGTGCCGCTGTGTAGCAGCCAATGTGAATAGACTGGTTGATGTAGTGCTAACTGTGTTGCAGTGATAAGAGGGACATAAAGCAATGCCAGGACAATTGAACAAGACTATACAGTAAGCCTTGAAGTAATGTAGCTCAGGGTAAATATCTATTGCTCTAAGGTCATTAGAATGAGTATTGCTGATCTGTATGTAGAAAAAGACATCTTTTCTTTCTGTCCCCCTTCACACCCTTTACTTGTTCTCTTTTTGTCTCAGTCTCTGTCTTGGGAGATGATGTTTTTATAACATGACAGTGACATTATCTTGCTCTCTCTGTCCCTCTCTTTATCTATCTATCTATCTATCTATCTATCTATCTATCTATCTATCTATCTATCTATCTATCTATCTATCTCTGTCAATATGCCTCTATGTCTGTCTGACTTCTATCTATCAGGGTTCTACTTTGATCCACCAGAAGGTGGCTCCACCCACAGAAGTTCATGGGTCACCGGTCCTGTCATTCATCATTCTGGAGCAGTTCAATGCGATTCGCTTGGTTCAGGTGTGTCAGATAAGCAGCGCTCATCCCCATAAAAACAGCTTTCACATGATTGTAGAATTTGATAGAGGAAATGATTACTACCCCAGAAGTACATCTCATTTGGGTCATTTTTAGCGCCGGGTTTTCAGCATGCATCTTGCGATATACATGAGTTGGACATGTTAAAGTGTTAGAATTGTGGAAAGCTGGCATTGTATCTTGAAGATGCACTGGATGAGTGTGCCTCAAAAACACTTAGATTGTGTAATTAATCTTCTCCTGTAATGAGCAATTTTAACACTTTGTAACTGATTCTGAGTATTTGGTAAAACCAACAGTAGTGCTGAAAGGCAAAAACTCACAAATAAAAATAGCCTCAGCAGTATTGTATTACGGTACTTGTGTACTGAATATTTTCTTCACACTTAGATTATATTTGAATTTTTTTTAAAACAAAGCAAAGCAATCAGATGAAAATAAGAACAAATCACTAAATACATTCCTGGTTACTGAGCAGACCGTTATGATGACAGGGCCTGTCAGTCATCATGAAGCAGTTGGTTCAATGACATGATGTCAAAAATAACGCTGCAGGTACCCATGCTCTTAAACTGTAATCTGTAATTGTTGTCACAGGGTATCCATCAATCCCTGGCTGCACTGAGCAAGGTCATCAGAGGGACCCAACTGCTAACTCCTGAAGTCCAAAAACTGGCCACTGCCCTGCTCAATCAAGAGGTAAGAGAGTACAGAGAAAGAAAAAGGGGAAATATTGGCTTCATATTTATGAGTGACAACAGTGAGATATTAAAAATGTAAGAGACAGATCGCTGCAATGTTCATCAAAGTTGCCCACTTATTCACAACCTTCCTATATCCTTTTGGCTAATAAGCATTTTGTAGGTCATCTTTTCTTCACTGACAGTTCTGTGCATTGTTGGGATCTTTGATTAATCCTGTCATACTGTAACATATACAATCAGGTCTGTGTCCTCGACATACAGTGTGAAGTGAAGCTTTCTCTTCACTATATTGTGTCAGAGGTGGAGAGTGTAAAATTGCAGTGAAGTTGAGGCCACAGGGGCAGTTACACTATACAGAGCCACTAGTAGACAGCTAGCAAACACAGCATGTATCTTAGTGTGTCCCCAGGCTGAGATGAGGACAAAAGGGGATATGTTGGGGTAGAGAAGGAGAGATACACAATCAACCTTTCACTCCCCCTATGTTCGTAATCTCCTGAGAGCAGCCTTGGGCATAATTCCTTCGTCACTGCTTTCCTGCTCTCTCTTTTTACATCAATCAGCAGGTCTTTAGTCTCCTTCCCAGCCAACTTTCTCTAGTTTTCATCTGTCTTGTCTCTTTCCTTGTCTCTTCCCCCTCTATTGTATTCTTTCACTATAATCAGTGCTAATATGGCTGCAGGGGAGGGCTTTGTGATAAAATCAATATCACAATGTTAACATGAACGTGATATTCAATGCATTGAAGTGTATTCCATTGTAATACATTATATTATTTATATCATACATTAAGATGAGATTTTTGTGATGCGATTCAAATAGTAGAAGTAAGTAGATTAAGTAGTTGTATATTATGATTGCATGTCACAACACCCCAAACATACTTTAATCACCTTTTTTTACTAACCCTGTTAAATCAGAGCTTGTGGTTAAATCAAGGGTTCTCACAATTTAGCTGAAAGAGATTCTTTGTCCATCTGTGTCTGTGGTTTGTGTGCCTTAATGCACAATGAAATGTTCTGATGTAGCAGCTTGGCAGACAATTGAGGATTCCTCAATATGGCATTATAGCTGACCTTTGTAACTACTCAGTATATAAAACAGATGAGCTCTAATCCCTGTCTTACTCATTTAGAATTGTTTTTCTCCCTTTGAATTCAACTGATCAAACAGTTTACATGGCCCAAAGAAGTAAGCACTGCTTTTTTTCCTTGATGATCATTTCTAGGACCCGTTTTAGTTGTTTTCTCTGTTTTTATTGTACATAATGATAATGCAGCATATAAATGAGTTGTTTGATAAGCAAACAGATATGTTTTGTTTGTTTTGTAGAGCAGTACAACTTTGTAGAGTTTGGGTCTTTTTAATCATACCAAAATTATTGGCACAGGCCTGTTTGTAAGCCATCATGTCAGTGTTTTACAGACGCAGATCACAGTGTATTGAACAAAAGTCCCTTGAGTATTCTTGATTGAAAAGGTTTTGGAACCTTGAAAAAAGCGGCTGTAGCTGCCATCTTTGTTATCAACCCACTAAATCCTCGCTGTCATAAAGATGACAAGCTGTTTGCTCTTGCCTTCGCAGAAAGAAGACATATATTTACAGTATAGACAGAAAGTCAAATGCTTCAATCAATATAGTATACATATAGATTTTTTTTTTCTTTACAAAAGAACTCAACTCTGTCATTATGCTGGTACTGTAAAATGTACAGAAGTATTTTCAGTCTCCAGCATTCATTATGTCAGAATCAATTGGATAATTTGAGGTACATATACCCGTTGATAGCGCCAACTCAAACAAAATGCTAGACAGAATAAAATAGAGCCCAAGTTTGTCTGATATAGCTGAAGTTAGTCATTTTTACTGCATTCTACAGTATATATCAATCAGTGCCATGGGTTTATTAGTCAGACCATTGGCTGTTTGACTTTTTTTCTCTAGGAGTAATGATGTATTAAATGTCCTCAACTAATAAAAAAAAAAAAAACAGTTTAAATTATTTTGTTAGCTCAAATACATAAGTGCATATATTTTATTACACACATTAGTTAACAGGTGAACTGCTGAAATAAAATGTTAAAGAGTTTATAAGTTTTACTAGCAAATAATATTAGATACATTTTGCAGATCTTGGGGTTTAGTGCACTACGTCCAACCATGCCATGGGTGTTTAGCTCTCTGTTTTAACCAACCTGATTAGCCCACTTTCAACCAGAGAAAGGAACAGAAAGAGCTGAACAGAGGAGGTGATATGATTTATTTATTTGGACAATGGACCATTTGGGGTTGTAATATTGTAAAAGTATGGCAGACACAGCTCTGGAGGGATCAGCTCCATTGCCCGTCTCCTCAGCTGTGCAGTAAAAAAATAATTAGATACTTGGAAACTACCCAAGCATCAGAAGACAGTGGTAAGCATCACTGCAAAACAGAAATAAATATCACCACTGGCTTTAGTCTGTGGAGAAATCATTAATATTATGACATGAGGACTGATGCAGACTGAACTTTTGGATGAAACGATCTATGGTATCAGTTTCAAAGCCGTTTGTAGCTGTTTATTTTATTTATCACAGTTACTTTCAAGCAAACTGCAGTTCATAAGCATGACTTGGTTAAAGGAATCTTTTTGTTCAAAACATCTGTTTGCCAGCAAGCCACACAAATTCAAAGGAAAGTTACCTTGAAGACTAGCTCATCACACAGATTAAATGCTCTGGCAACAAGCTCCAATGCAAAATCACATGTGCATTCCTCATGAGACAATATGCACCATAAGAATTGTTTGATTATAAACTGACTAAACACAGAGTAATTTAGAGAAAGTATTCATAGGTTTTTTGTTTGTTTGTTTGTTTTACGCTAATTTAAAGAGAGCTCAATCCTGCTTAGTCTGTTCATTTGCCTTTATGTAAACAAATATTTGGTCTTAGTGGCCTGAAAATGTGTAAAGCCTTCGGATTTTCAGATTTTAGGAAATGCAGCTGGCATATTAAATGATTAGAAAACATATTATTGTAAGAAATTTGCACCATATAAATTTGCATGTTTATCTCCTTAAAGACTTAAGTGTGACACACACACACCAACAATAGGAAAGTGACTGAATAGCTGACTTGCCACTGAGAGATATAAAGGTCCCTTTTAGTTCCATTATGACTTCCAAGCTTTAACAACGTCAAATTCCCAATCCTCAATCTCCCACTGTGAATATTAGTGCATGTGTGTGTGTTTAAGGCTGTTCTTTGATCTCTATTAAACAGTTTAAAGAACATGGACTGCCTAACCTATTCCAGATTTAACAGTTGTCTCCTGAGGGAAGCTTTCTTTTGCCACCCACACACACACCGTGTTTGTCAGTGCCTTCCAAAATGACTCATTTTAATATTTTAAATGTAGACATATAAGTGTTTTCTCATCAGTCATCTCCAAGGTAAAGGTATGATTGATGTTAGTTAATTCTAACTACTTGTTAGGGAGGTATTGTAGTCATGGTTAAAGGAAAGCAACCCTGATTTTTGGTAGGAGATGGGATGTGAAAGCTATTCTCTGATGTATAGTAAAGGTCAGATGCTTTGTGTGTACTTTTGTATGGCCATCCATTCATCCACCCCTCAATACCCTTAACTTTTGCTGCACTATATCAGACTATTCCTGCTTTGGACTCTTTTTTAAAAATGGACGTGCCACAATTTAGTGGTCACAAAGTGACTTTTAAGAGCGCTTTAGCAACATTATTTTAAAAATTGCCTGCAGGACAAATTTAGCGACTTTTCTGGGCAGACATAAGCTACTTTCCCTTGAAGAATGCCTTCAATACAGCTCAGTGAATTTGCAGCCCTCCTGCACACTGTGGCTCTCTGGGTTGACAGCCACAGTGAGAGAGAGAGAGAGAGGCATTTTCAGTCGACCACACAGCAGCCTGACTGAAGCACATAGTTTACTGATTGCAGAGTATCCACAGCATATGTGAAAAGTGCATGGTTTACTTTCTTCTTGCTGCCAGTTGTTTGCTTTTTTTTACTATTTATATTTTTTAATCATGGGTCTGAATAACTGTCTTTCCTGCTCTATGCCTGTTTCCCTCTTTTTCAGTGTCCTCTGACTTGGCAGAATAAGTGGGAGGGACCAGAGGAGCCAATGCAGTACCTCAGAGCTGTGGTAACGCAGGCTCTCGCCATACAGGTAATGCATGGACACATAAAGAGATGCACTGTCTCCTCCGTCTTTTTCTTCCTCTCTCTCGCTTTCAGAATCTTAAAATGTTGTAAGGATAAAAGTTTGTCTAATTTAAGGGAGTCTTGAATTTTATTCCACCTATGAGGAGCGTAATAGGTGAATGCAGTTTTTTCCAGTTTTGTATTCATATAAGGGATATCCAAGATGATGCATTCTTGTGAATGGGTAAGGTATCCCATATTTCTGAGTCTTAAAAGTCATGATGAATAAAATGGTAGTTTAGGGTATGGTAAGTGATGTCCATCCCACCTTCTCATAGAAGATACAATGATGGGTTCTAAAACTGTCACCTGTAATAAATCTAATAGAGAACTGTGATACGCAGCATCAAGGGGTTTGAGGGTATGGACAGCTGCATACATATAAATTACATCTGCATAGTCAAGTACTGATAAATGTTGTCATCATTTAGTTTTAATTATTCCCTCAAGAACTGAAATTCACACCAGGACCTTTGTCTTTAACAAAAAAAAAAAAAAAAATCAGCAGTAAAATTTCTGTGGCATAACTGGTAGTAAAGGCGTTTGCTGATGACCTCTCTGGTTATTAGAAAGCCCAGATTCCCCTGAGAATCCTCAGTGGTACTACTCCCACGAGAATGAGGCTTAAGAAGACTTAAGAAGAGTTTTCTAATCAGCATTAGTATAATGATTGAGGGATCCATCCATTTATATCCTAGCGGGAGTCTTGTCCCTCTGTAGTGATGAATATTACAGGATTTCTGTAGTTTTGAACCATTTAAAATGGACCTTGCACCTCAGATATCTTAAAACATGAATTGGAATCCCACAGTGGTCACAGACCGTTTTCTGGTGTATCCAAACATGAGAGGAGTCCTTCAGCTGAGCCTGGGTCCAAGGGCCAGACTAAGTACTTCAAAGTTATAGTTCAGGCTTAAAATTATTTATGAGCAATCTAGGCAATGTGATGACTAAAACCATGCCAGAATAATTCTAGTGTTGTTTTCAAAAGCGCTTCATAAATAAAAAGGGATTAATATATAAAAGCATGAGGTTCTGGGATGTGTCAGCCAGGAAATAAAGGTTCTGGCTGAAACTCCTTTCTGTCTCCTCTCGACTGTGTCTGACTATACGCCTATCTCAATGAGGTCTGGCAGGCTAGAACACACACACACACACACACACACACACATTCAGAAATTATTTATTTCTATGTGAATTTGATGCATTTCATTATTCGTGTGGGCGAGCCTCACTGCCTGTGTCTGTCTGTCTGCCGGCACTGCCTGCCTGCCCATCTGTTTGTGTGTATGTCTTCCTGTGTGCGTGCCATCACTCGTTTCTTTCTGTCTGCGTGCCTCCCTGTCTACCTGCACTGCATCTGTCTTCATGTGTGTCTATCTGGAGGCAGCGCTGTCCTTAACTGTCTATTTCCGCCCATCAGTACTGAGTGATATCTCTGTTAGCGGTGTGTCTGTGTCCTGTTCGCTAATCAGTCCAATAAAGGCGGAGTGGGCCAGAGCTGCTGCTGTGTGGAGCCGCTGCAGAATAAAGACCTAACAGCGCAGCAGTGCACCAGACGCGCAGGACGACCTTGAAAGCACACACATGCACTTGGGCTGCCCCCCGACCGAAGATTTTCCTAGTCTACTAGTAGTCATTAGTTCAAGCCATTAGTCGACACGTAGTCGTTGCACGTTTATGATACTAATTTAATTATTTAAATATATATTTTTGGGGGCATCAGAAAATGGTTTGAGTTCCAGGGCTGAGAAAGAACATTATAAATAACATTATGAACACTTTTCTACATTACAGAGAAATACAAAACCATAATAACAAGCATTTAAAATATACATTTTGCAAGCGTATGTACAACATGTGCGGCTTGTTAATGGCAAAAGCGGTAATGATTCAGAATGTCAACATCACTCGCCTCGGCTGGGTGTCACCATATGTCGCAACTTCCTGTGTTTGTCATTTCAAATTAAAAGCCTTCAGCGTTTCATACACAGTCCAGCCATATACGAGGTTTTGACCTTGTCTTGTTAATGACAAGGCGAGGCTCCGAAATGGAGTTTAAGGGGGTTTTTTTTCTTTTCATGCAACTAATCGACCAATGAAAACTTGGTCGACCGAGACTCTTTGGACGACTACTATTAGGGCTGCCCCCCTAATAGTAGGTGACAAATACTGTGCATACCAGCACACACTGGCTCGCTGTATTATTAATACCCCAGATTCTCTCTTAGTGCTCATCTCTACCTGTGTGTGTGCAAGTTTGTGAGCATACACATTCATCCGCCTGCAGGTATGTACCTGTGTTAATGCTTGCATTTGTGCATATTCTCTCTTGGCATAACGCTCATCCCAATTTATCTTTGAAGCCAGGGCAAACTGATGCTGCACTGAAAATGAATCCATTAATAATAGAGATTGGATCAGATGTTTGCTTATTCTGCCTCTATTTGTCAGCAATTTTCTTCAGCTGACCTTCAAATCCTCTAGTTTCTACGGTGATTTAGAGAAAACTGCCTACCTGTTCTAAAAAAATGCAAAAGAGGCCCAGAATAAAGAAGACTGCAATCTTAGGTCAACTCTCAAATCTGTCCACTGCAGCCATGCAGGCTTCTATCATGATAAACCTGGCTTTAAGTATAAAAAGGACAGCGAAATCAGTTGTTGTGCCACTCAGCAACATTTCCAAAAAAAGAAAGGAAAACATTCAAACTATGAAGTAAGATTGTATTCAGATATCATATCAGGTTAAGTCCTGTGCTGTGCCTTTGACAAAAATAACTAGTTTTCGGAGTGACACGGGAGGAGGCTGCTTACCTGATCAAAGCAGATGTTGCTGAACAAGATGGACTGGATGAACACCTTGGATAAGGCTTAGAGGGGTCTATCTCTAGCCATACAGATCCACACTTCATGCTTTGCATCAGTGTTTGTTTACCTGTAGCTGGATACAGCATTTGCTCTCTTTGCATACATTCCTTTCTCTGCGCGCATGTATCTGTGTATGTGTATGTACTGTATTTATACACATGCTCAAATGTGTGTGTATGTGTGTGTGTGTGTGTGTAGTAAGTAATTGGGGTTGCAATGTTATCAGCTTGTTGATGTGGTGATAAAAGGACAAGGAGACGTTAAATACTCTATTGGCAACAGATTTCATTGACTTTATGTTTTGCTCTCTCTCTTCTTTATGCTCTATATCTGTCTTTTGTATTTGGCTTTTTAAATTATCATAGAGAATATTGATCTCTGAGTGGAATGAAACATTGACTATGTATATTTACTGTAACCAAACTTCTTCATGATGTGATGGTGAATATTTAGTACACATACTGTAAGTTAAGAGTTCAGAGCCACCTCTCTTTGTGTCAGATTTCACCTCTTAAACTGAGTTTTTTTCATTATCTTTCATTGATCCACTAAATGAATTGCCTGACTCCTGTGTGAAACTGATTTTGTGCCTGAATTATGTGTTTTCTCAGAGTGTTTATTTCTTATTTGCTGGGTTTTTGGTTCATTAATCTGTGTGTGTGTGTGTGTGTTTCTCTCTTTGTCTGTGTGTCTGTTTATCCAGAGTTGGGTGGAGCGTGCAGGCAGACAAGCTCTTCTGTCAGACACTCTAGATCTATCTGAGCTCTTCCATCCCGATACCTTCCTCAATGCCTTGAGACAGGAGACTGCCAGGTAAAATGTGTGTGTGTGTGTGTGTTTGTGTGTGCAAAGAAAAGGAGTGCTAAGGCTAATAACATTTTATGATTTTTAGGTCCATGGGTTGTTCTATGGATAGTTTGGTGTTTGTGTCATCATGGAGGAGTCCCATTGTAGAGGCCAAGCTACAAGTTAAGGTAGAATCACAGCAAACACACATTAACGAACACATCATGCATGCAGACAGCAGACACACACATACGCTGCTCTCATCCAGCTGGCGATGCTACAAACAAGGCAGACTCTGGCTGAGTGATAACTGGAAAATAATAGAGGAAGAGATGGCAAGAACAGAATACAGATGCAGATAAGAAGGCAGGAGCTGAAAAAGTAAAGACACCGCAACGAGAAAGAAAGGAAAGAGTTTGCTGCGTATCCACTAGAGGCGTGTCTGCTCCTTGCATGCTTTTTGATGCACTTGATGTAGAAATTCATACATTTAAGGAACTGGGTGCACACACGCTGTATAATGCCACTCTCAGTCTTTACGTCTCTCCGTCTCATGCTCTGATTTTAGGCTGATAATACGTCTATTGTCTATTATTTCATTGCTTTTAGGCATTTGTTTCTTTTCCGTCTTGCCAATAAAAATTGGCATGACTTTACATGCACTTAGTTAAAATATACAAAAAGAGAGGGGAAGGGTGTTGGTGCTTAGAAAGAGGCTGCAGCTGCAGGGAGGGAAGGGAAATACTCAGACATCTGACAGAGGAAGAAAGCGAGGGGATAATTGTTGTGAGGCAATGAGCTCTCTTACACACACACACACACACACACATACGTACACACACAATGTAGCTTTTCTGGATTTGTCTCTCTCTCACTCTTTCTTTCTCTTGCCCAGATTATGGTGATTTAGTAGTCGTCTGTGTATGTCTGACTTGACGCCAGAGTTCCCTTTATTGTCTGGCCTACTGTGGAAAATCCCTGAGTCATTGGACTGAATTCACTCACAGAAACACCCTGTGTCTCGCATGTGCTATATGCATAACATGCTAGTTAATGCAAATGTGTGTCTCCCTCCTACGTTCAATAGAGTATCTCCCTTTTTTTACATACACTCTTTTCTTCATTTCTACCTACTACGTGTATCTCACCACACTATTTGGCATCTTTGTCTCTTTTTATCTCTTCAACCTGCCGCTTTTAGTAATCTCTTCCTTGTAGCTTTCTTTCTCTCTCTTCCTCGTATTCGTATTTATTTATTTTTTTGTCTTTCCTCCTGCCATTGTCTCTGTTCCTTCACCCAGTCTGTCATTCTTTATTGCAGGTGGGAGGTCTCCAGTTGGAGGGTTGTAGTTTTGACGGTGTTCATCTTTGTGAGAACCAACATGACTCCCCAAGTGTTTCAGCTGTCCCACCTTGCTACATGGCCTGGGTTCCACAGGTATGTGTGTCATTTTACCACAGAGCAGCAACCTATTGTTGCTTTCGTCTTCGGGATATCTCACATTTGTATGAATGGATGAGTGTAAAACATGGAGAGGTAAGCTTTGACCCAAAGAGCAATAGATTGGGTTTTTGTGGTGATCAGTGCTATTTTTTATTAGTGAAGTGATGCATATTTGAAGGAAATGTTCAATGATTAGACTTTACATTTAAGGATAAAGCTGTCTATTTTCTACATTTTTCTTACTGTCAACAAACCTTGTACAGAGCCAAACCAACAATGAATTGATCCTATTTACAAATATTATGTGTCCAAAGCCCGATTTATCCTCTTTCTCTGTGCTTTAGACCTCCGTTGTTGTCTAAAACTATTAAAAACACATCACTAAGCCACACCGCTGCACTGGGTGACATGTTCCTTCGCCCCAAAGGCAACGGCTGCCGTAGTTTGTTTACAAACAGCTCCAAAGATTGCTAATAGTGATAACATTTTAGGAAAAAAGTTCCTTGTACGGCAGAACTTTTCTAGCCTGTTGTGCTACGCATCACAACCTCTTGACTTTGTGCTACATTGTGATACAATAAGCTATGGAACAACAGTCACTGCAGTTGCCATATATGTGTATCTTTGAGGGTTCGATCATTGATTTGTGATGCGGTTGTTAAACATCTACCCATATTTTGTCATTCTTATGCATTCAGACAATATAAGCAATACGTTTGCATACTTATTTGTGTTTCACATTTCATCCTAGAACTCCGCTGCTGATTCTGCAGCCTCAGAGGAGAGTATCTGGCTGCCTCTGTATACCAGCTCAGACAGGGTGAAGGTGGTCACGCACATCTGTCTGCCTTGTGGAGTGAACCCCAACCAGTGGATACAGACCGGAGCCGCTCTCTTTCTTAAACAGCAATGAGAGAACATCATTTTGGGTAGAACGAGCACACAGAAAAAAGTGACAGCAGTGACTTCTGTAACCACTGCAAGCTAAGATGTTTCCAGCCAGGTGAGGAAAATATTGTCATAAAAGGCTGACCTGACCGGGGCGACAAATTATTAACGCTGCAAAATGTCAGGCTCTGATACCGATACCATCGTTTTCTAATTAAGCACTTTAGCTTGGAGACCAAAAACTTTAGCATGCGGTTATTTTATGACACCATCATTTGCATAAGATGGTACAAGGGAAAGCACCAGAGGGGAAGAAAGAAGTTGAAGAATAATTGACTTTACAGTAGTCTAGTACTAATATTTGAAAGAAAGACAAAAACATGGAGGGCAGGCTTCCACTCTGGAGCAGCAATGAGATATAAACATATTTGGATCACAGACTGTAACAAGCTTTAAAGCGCCTGAGTTCTCCTGTTGTTATCCTTATAAAACACTACACAAGACATCTTATACATTTCATAAAATATTGTAAAAGTGTACATTGTCATTGCTTGTTATTTTGTTTAAAAGACTAGTTTCAGCCTGCAGTGTTTTTGTAGAGTATTTTCGAATTGTATTTATTCTATTCAAAATAAAGATGAATGTTATAACTGTTAATATTTTAGAGGTAGTGTTTGTATTAAATGCTATCAAGAGCAGCATTCTCACACTCACAGTCATTTCAACATGCTACTATTTTCTAAAAGTTGAGAATATTAGAAATAATAGAAAGCACTGATGCAGAGATGTATGTGTGTAGGTGTGTTTCAGCGCTGGACTGACCCTCCACCACACCCCGTCAGTACTCACAACTGTTCAACAGTAAACAATACAGATCACACTTCACTGTGCTCGCTCTGTCTCTCACCCAATTCTGCTGATACAAGCTTTACAGGCATGAAACGCTTCAGTGTCTGTTCCCAAAGCAAATGGTGATTCTCTCTCTCTCACACACACATTCACAAGCACTCAGTTAGTCCCTAACCTCTGTGTGATTGGTTCTGAGTTGAGGTTGAGCGGAGTCAGTGAAGCTGTGATGGATGGCCACAGAGCTACAAGGGAGACTGTGAGGTTTATAGTGTGTATGTGTGTGTGTGTTTGTGTGTGTGTACATGCATGTGTAGACAAAGAATCCAGCCAAGAGCATCGGATTTGATTGATGGCTCAATTAAGTCTCTTTTTTTTTCTGTATCCACCTATTTTTTGTCTGTGTTTATGCAGTTGTGCAAATATTTGCGAGTGTGTGTCTGTGCACTTTTCTGTGAATGTGTGCGTGTGTTTATGTGTGTGTGTGTGTGTGTATTTGTGGAGACAGAGAAAAGGGTTGAAATGAGGGAGGAGCGGGTATTGTGTGTGCACTGCAGTGTGACAAAATGGGAGTGAAATGGAACAGCGGGTTTAAAAAAGAGAGAGGATTGGATTTTGGTGAAACACGGCCCTCTGGGTCAGAGAGTGAAAGACAGACTGAGGAATGGAGGCAGAGAGAGAAAGAGAGAGATGATGATGATGCAGGGAGCGAGGAAGAGCGAGAAAAAAGGCTTTAAAACCTGTATGAGAAAATTGTAGAGAGAAAGGAAAACGAGGACCGCACAGGTGACAGGAGTTGGGGGGGTGGGGGGGTGAGCAGGGGTTAAAGGGAGAGATGGATGGAGAGGGTTAGAACAAGCAGTGAGTGAGTTATGGGAAAATGAGCAGGAGGGCAGAGTGTGAAAGAGAGGGAGCAAATAGAAAATGCATTAATTCAAGTGATACTGCAGTGTTTATACCTACTACAGTGTTCCACTTTTAGTCCATTTGTTCCGTTATATACTATCTGTTAAGCTCTTCCTTTAGTTTGGATGACTGCTAATCCTGCAGCCTGGTGGTGGAAAATAAAAATCAGCATCGCAGCAAACAGAAAATGCTTTTGTTTTCAAGGTAATGTGTTTACAGCCATTGTTTTTTATCAGAAATTAGCATGCCGGGTCTGAGGAACTATTGTGATGAAATTCTGACCCTGATGGCGTTCAGTTTCTGCTTCGGTGGGATGTTTGTTTGGTTTTTTTTTATCACAAACCTACACAATGTGAGTAATCAGTCTCAGCTTCCGAGCAATCATTTAAATACAGTGCTCATCGTATTTCTACAACTTGAAAACCTCAGTTTTCTCTCAAGTGTTAAAATCATTTTGAAAGCAGTCATAGGACCCTCACTGAAATGGACTGCGCTGATAACAAGACACATAACCAACAAACCAAACATTTTTGTCCATCTCTCAATACTTTTTGACTTCCCCAACTTATCTGTGGCAAACAACCCAAAGCCAAAGTGACTAGTCACAAATATACATGTAAACTTTCATTTTTAAATTATAAAGGATAAATCATTTAAACCACTATTAAATTTTCTTCCCTCCATGTTCAAATCTTTCTTTTAAACTCAATTCATACCCACTTGCTCTCCTGTTCTCCTCTTCTTTTATATCTTTCACTTTTTTTGTCCCTCCCTCCATTCTTCCATGACTTCCTCAGGTCATTCTTGTACAACAGCCACCATTCATTCGTGTTTGGGTCTTTCCTTCGTTGTTTAACCTACAATACAATGCAATGCTTATGTAAAGCTTGCCTATGTGAGAGACATAAACATTTGATTTTATATCTGATGATCTCTTTCGCACACATACTTGAAACAGTAAGTTCCAAATAAATACTCAAAAACAGCAGAATATAAATAGTAAAGAATAAGACCTGTCCATTTGTTTTCCTGTCCTGTAGATATGTAATCATTTCCTCTCAGAATGGAGTCAGATCTGTTCACTCACCAACATTTAGTCTGTCTTTACTCAGCCTATCTAATACATCTGACCCTTGTATTTTAACTTTTGGCACCCAGCATGCTCACCGGGCCAACATCTGGTGGGTCCTCATAAAACAAGGGCGGTAAAATGTTTTGGGTTCCAGCAAGAGGCAAGATTCCTCATTTTGGTTTCCAGATTTAAGATGTTAAGCGCTTGCTGCTGCATCAGGCACACACATTTCCATTTTCATGAGAGGCACAGAAACCTCCGGTGAGTCACAACCAGCTGCATGTAACATGAGACTAAGTACAGATTTCACTAAAATCATCACCTTGAGCATCAGAGCATTATGCGTACTTCAGATATGCAAAGAAATGCACTCTGAGCAGATTTGAATCTCATCTGAATTTGATCACCATAATATTTTTTTTTCCACTATGCACGTTATTACCAAGACTGAGAGTGTTGTGTCAGGCGTTTTGGGAGGCCGCAGGTCTGTTTTTAGGTCCAGGACTTGAACCTGGTCCCTGGGGCACCTGGTGATGACACCTCAGGTCTCTCTCACTGCCTCTATCAGCCTCACTGTGGGGATATTGTGTGATTCCCACATTTCACCGCGACCTTTTCCTAATAAACACCCTAGATTACAAAAGACGTTTCAGTGTGTCCCACCTCAGCGGAGGGTTTTCAGGGGTGGGAGGTGAGAGGAAAAGCTAACAGCGTCTACAGGATGCTCAGGAGGAGGATGGGAAAGTGCTGAAAATACACTGCAGGGGAGCAGTGTGGAGGAGGTGTGGAGTGAGGTGGAGAATATCAGTGGCAGGAGGGAAAAATGTTAGAAAGGATGGACAAGTGGGATCAGCCAGGTGTCCAGCAGGTTTAACTGACATGACGACCAGAAGCGTTAACCCCCATTCGGTCAGACAGTGGACCCGTACAGAGTCAACTGTTTAATCTTATGGCACAGTCTGATGATGTGAAAAGCTTTCACAACACAAAGACATGCAGACACTTTTGTGCATCCTATAGATTTGCTGTAAACTCACATTTCCTTCATATTCTAATATACATTTAAGTTTTATTGATATTTCATTTTTGTATCATAATTATTCTTTTTTTGTCTCAGATTTTGAAAATTTTATTTTGTGCATCCTTATAATGCTATATTTTATACATTTTCCAAAAACCTTAATTCATAAATTTCCCAACATGTTTGAGGGTTGACTTAAGTCCCTTTCAGACATGCACCTTGTTATGTAAATGTGATGAAAATTTCATGTCAGTCTCATGTTGGAATCACTTTTCTTTTTTTTTTCCTTTTTTTAAAATTTCTTCTTTTAGTACTACTATTACATACTTGTATACTTTTTTAGTGTAGAGGGGGCTCCAACTGCATTTCACTGTCCAATCCCATGTTATATAATGACAATTGATATGTATATACTACTATACTACTAGTATATATACACTTGGCTTTCTGATGGTATATTCAATATTACTCAATTCTATCTCCTTTGTCTTTTTACGCTATTTGAAATATTGAAATTTGCATCTCAAGAGCGAGCGGTGTTGAGGCGGCACTCATTGCTACATCACACCATAAGGTCGGATCATATATGCTAGAAAGCTTTAGCATGAGCTCACCCTGCCCAACGCTACACTGAGTGTGTATGTAACTTCTGTAGTCGGTGTTTGCATTTCAGCCAGATGACGACCAAGGGAGGACATTGGAAGCGTGCTAATGCTAGTTGTTCAGCAGCTAAAATGTTTTTAAATAACCTTTCAGAGGATGGATATTTACATCAGGAATGGTGGAAATCTTTCCTCCTTTATCAGCAAATTTTACACCCGACTGTCTGCTTAACAAGACTCAATATGCTGCAAGAATGTCAACTTTTTGATCTTAAATCTTTTAAAGAAGTTTTAAAACAAGCACGCTCATGAACATTGTTTCTTTCTGTTACTCAGCTAAAGGAGTATAACATATCTGTGCTAAAGCTAAGCTAGCGACCTCTGGCTACGTTTGTAAAAATGACTTTTACTTTGTGAGGAAATTTTGCTCAGACTCCAGTTCATAGACTGCAATATACTGTCTTACGTCTCCAGCTGCAGCCGTTACTCCAGGTAAAGATGTGGTGTAAGGGAATGTTCATTATTCATTAGGTCTTCTTCCGATTGGCTGGGGGTGAAGGTGGGGGCCACACCTACAGCCAATCAGATTAGGTGGTCATTAATAATGCAAATTTATTGTAATTAGCTTGTGAAACAGCCTGCTGGAGGACAGAAGGGAATCTGGGCTATAAGGAAAGATGGGTTTAGAAAAATCTTAACTTTTGGTGACTAAAAAGTCACATATATGTTTAAAATAGACTCAATATTTATATAAATTAGTCAAAAGGGGCCATAATACCAGATCTTTAAAAATAGGTGTAGTTAAGTACAAACTACACATATTCTCAAGTTCAGTGATGCTGCCTGTTTTCTGGTATAATGTACTTTTATCTACATTTATTGTACCCTTAATATTAACAGCTCCAGTGATTTATTTGGTCTCATCAAAGTGATGTAACATTTGTGTCAGAATTTCCAGGCAGGAAATTGATCTTTCCATATCTGAGGGAACATTTTGCAGCACTACTCAACATGACTTACATGATATCTATGATACCTTCATTCTATAACGGACCATCCAGGATGAATGTATAGATTTCAGTAAGGCACTGTACGAGTGGTCAGCCGCTGCTTCAGCTGACAAGAAAATGTTATGCACCTGCTATTAACAATATATGATCCTCAATGAACATAAAAATAATTGCACAGCATTTGAACCCACATTGAAAAGATGGACGGTCCACGTGATCTCACATAATGTTTCTGGACTTAAAGCTCTGAGAATAAAGACGGTTGAATTCTAGCAGACATCTGCTGACATGTAGCTGTTTCTTGTGATATCATGCAGTGCTGTTTGAAAGGCCAGGGTTGCTTCTGGAGTAAGTATATGTCTTTTCAATCTCAATTGAAGTGCTGCAAACTGGGTTTGTGGCTTTCACAGATGACTAAATAACATATTTCCTCACTTCTCTGTGTGGATAGTTTTGGTTTGATTCCAGGTTTTCAGATAACCATCTGTGAGATTTCTTCCTGCACCCCCACATAATGGAGAAAATTGTGTTTGTGTTGCTCACAGAATTCAAACAATTACTGTTTTCAGAATTTTAATAGCAACATCTCTTTACAAAAATGGTGCGGCCACTGCTATGAATTCCAATGAAAAATAAAGAGGTTACTGTTGAATTTTCAAAAGGTTCATTTCTAGTAATTTTAGGTGTTATTTTAGCCATTTTTGAATGCTGTTATTTGCACAACCAACATTGATTATATCTCCATTATAGTGGAGTGGCGGCAGATTTTTTATTCTTGTTCTTGTTTTGCTTTCTTATTTGCTGATGAAAACCATGAGATGTGTCCGAAAGCTCTGTAAAAAACTTTTTTTGTCAAGCAGGTTCTGTAATTTGGGTGAGCCAATCCTTTAAAAACTGTGAGTAATCTGTGCAGAACCTGCTTGACAAAAAAACTGCATAGTAAGGTTGGTTTATATTATTTGTTGGGAGCACAAAAGTTCAAATTTTCTTCTAGATTGGATAAAGCTTGTTATGTGAGTGTTACATATCAAAGACTCAGGAGACAGAATATGAGAAAGTTGAAAAAAAGGAAAGTTGACTGTGGTGGTGAGGACTGCAGCCAAACTGTAAAAGCATTTAGAGTGTAATATAAGGCTTTCCTGTTTATTGATTATAAGGAAAGTACACTCTCTGCTCAGCAGGGGAAAACACAGCTTTCGTGTTGTGTGTTATCTTCATATCTTTGCTTTGTTTATATGTGAAAGCGGGAGTGCACACATACATATGTTCACCTCAGTATACTGTACAATGGGGTGTAGTGTACTGTATGTTCAAATGTGTCAGTGTGTCCTCTCCCTGGAGAGAGATCCTGCCTCCAGCAGAGTCAGAGGGGCTGACAGATGACCACAAGGTCACTCGTCTCTGATCTGTGATCCTCTCCGGAGACACTCACAGACTTCAGGGGAATTTCCTGCTCTTTTTCTGTCTCTTCCCCCCGTCTCGTTTCTGTTCTCTCCATCTTTGCTTTCCTCTCTGTTATCTTCAGGTCCTCTTCCTCCTCGCTTCTTTGTTCTCTTATCATTTGTTCTTCTCTATTCTTCCTGCACCTTTACACCTTTCTTTCTTCTCACCCTTTCTCTTCTCCTCCCCTGTTCTCTTTACAGCTTCTCACTTATTGTTCTCTCTTCTGTGCCTCTGCTTCTCAAACCATCTTTCCCTGCATCACTGTTTCCCTCTTCCTCTCTTCACTTCTCAAATCCATGATCTCCCTGCAGACCAAGGGGATTATTGTATTAATGATAGATGTTAGACAGGATTATTTCAGGACTTTGTGCCTTCGTTCATGCAGTATTTGAGACTGTTGACTGGTTAAAATGGTTGGAAAGCAGAATTTGTAACCTTTAATCATCTACTAGATTAGAGTTATTTAGGACAATAATCAAGACAAATCTATTGGAAAATGTGTTGCAGCATAGTGAGATAGGAGTCAAAATTATAGGGTAGTGTTACATTATATTCTAACATATAAAACAAGCTTATACATGAAAATATTTTTCAAATAGCAATTTGACAAAGTCTCTGATGATTTGTGATATAATGTGTTGCCTACATGTGTTTAACATAATGATGTGCTATAACTCCCTGTCTCAGCCTACTAATCCATAATCTCCCTGCAGACTGAAGAGATCATTGTAATACATCATGTGTGTAGTCTGTGTGAGAAATGTGTGTGTATTTATATACTGACTGGCTGCCTCTGTCATTGACATATTGTATAGCTTGTGGATTTATTTCAATGAGTACATGAAGAAGGGGTAATTATTAGGATTTAGAGGTGACATTGCAATGACTTCTTTTTATTTTTTTGAGCAAACAAAACAGATGAACAGCCCCTCATGCTGTTATTTTGTTCAGTACGAACAACAATGGAGCAGGTGATGATGACTCAGCTCAGCTGCGGTTCTCAGTGAAGCGCATCCATAAAGGTGAAGAGGTCTCCCTAATAAAACAGGATTGATCACAGAGTTGTGTAAGGTGTTAGCCAGCTCCTCCTCTGAAAAGGAAGAACTCAAGTCAGGTCCCTAAATATTCAAATATCCTAAATAACATGAGTTGCAAAACGGCAAAGAATAAAAATCTTGGCACTATTAGTGCCTCACACAGCAGCCCGAAAATATTTGGTTAGAGGTGTCTGCACTTTGCCCAGCATCCTCTTAAAGTCAGCTTCAGCAGTTTTTATAGTTGTCAGTACAACCAGAACTGCTGTCTTTGCAAAATCATTGTCAGTCAGTGCAGATGCTCAACAGATGGCCCGGGCTGTTGAAAAGATCACTTAGCACCAGGGTACCATTTTGTATCTACTCGCTTCAATAGAACAAATGCAGATGGATGTAAGAATCACATCTTGCTCTGAATTCTACTTATCTTTTGAGTAGATTTTATATTGGAGACATGGTGATAAAATAAACCTCTCGCCACATTCCTGTGTATTGATGTGTGTTTGATATTTTCTAGATCACATAAAAAAAAACTGTTGGAGTGTTACAGTTAGAAAAACCCACAATGTTTCATTCCTAATAGTCTCACTGAGGAGTTTTAGAGGCACATCATTCAAATGCTTTTTGAAAAAAAATGACAGGAAATTGTAATGGAACCGTTCCTCTGTTCTCACTTGCTCTTTCTTCTGCCCCGCTCTCTCCATAATCTTGTGCTGTTTAGAAAGCCATTTGAAGGCGACAAAGACTTTCATCCCAGATATTGAAGTTTCAGTGAGCTATTTGCAGTGTTTTTCCCATGCTGGATCGATGTCGCCATCACTGGTCACACACACCATCCAAAAGCTGTTTTCTGGATTGATTTTGAATGAGACCTACAGTCTGAATCAATCAGATTCCAACTTGTGGCAGCAAATGGTGTCTGTCCACTCATATGTGTTACACTGCTACAGTGGACAGATTTAGAGCTATTTTGTGGTCCAAACAATACAAGAAACTCCTTTTCTTATCTTTTACATGCTTCCCAGTCAGGTTAGTCCTAAATTATCCGTACCTCACTGTCCACCAGATGTTGACTGTAAAACACTTTGAATTATATGTCTTTCATTTCTACAAGAGTGTAGCAGCTGTAAACAGGCACCTTACAGTTACTGTTGGTTCCTACTGGAACGAAAAACAATATGGCAGGAGATTGGACTGTCCATCCTTCCTCCTATAAAAGAGGAAGGGGTTCGGTGGGGGGGTTTGGTTGAGGAGAGGCGGAAATAAAAATGATTAAGAGAAGGAGATGAGAAAAGGAAGATAATAAAACATTAAAGTGGAAAAAATGCTTGATCCCTGATTCTTGGCATCCACACACCTGAACTCCTTATATCTGTAAGATTTACAGTGTAAATATAGACACACAGTGGCGTTATGCATTTTACTGGTTACTCTGGCATCATGCTGGCATTACAATATGATGTTTCTGCCAACTAGTTTTTATCTTCTTTTATAATCAATGTTATTTATTTTCCTTCTTAAATATCTTCCTGCAAACCAAAAATATGTCTTTGTTACAGTAAACGATTTTAATACCTATTTTTTGTATTTGTTTTTTTTTTTTTTTTTTTTAAATGCACCATTGATCATCTGAGAAAGTTTCAAGGTGTCTTCCCAAAAACCCAGTGAAAAAGACAAGAGACTTTTCACTCAATACACCATAGAATGCAGTTATATTATTATACTCTGTACGATAATTTCAAATGCCTTTGTATACCATTGAATGTGCTGTTTCCTATTGATTCACATGAGTTTATTGTTGCCGTCATACTGACAGGGAAAGCAGGTATCATCAGGCTTCTTGAAAGAGACAGAAAACAAGATTAAAAGCATTTATCTACTTAGATAATTGCCTCTAAACCCCTCAAAAATAAATAAATAACCAGGAGACTGTGTGGCCTAATAAAAAACTGTGAGACTGTGACAAACTAAAAAGGGACAGTGCAGAAAAGTGTTTTAGTGAATCCAGTTTGGCCCCAGTGCTTCTCTGTGCACTCCATCTAATATTGAAGAATGTTCCAGATTAGAAAGCTGACAGCAGCTAACTGACCAGCTGCACTAACCCCTCCCCTTCGCCGTCACAGCCAATGGAGCAGCGTAGATTAATGACCCCCCTCAGACCCTCGGCCAATCACTGGACTCAGCCTTCATCTCCAGCGAGGGATGCCCTTGAGCATGCTCATGCACACACACACACACACAAACACACGCAGCTACACACTCACCACTTAATTCAGCCTCCTCTGAGGGCAGCGGGCCGCTCAGCGCCGATGTTTATGGTTCCTCTGAACCTGCAAATCACTGTGGTTACGGCTGGGCGGATTTATGACCACGTCCCTGTCTACTGGCCCTTAGACAAACCATGGATCATCAGCACACGCTCACACAGTCACATACATACAGTATGTGCTCTATATTGGAGACGATACACATGCTCAGACAGCAGAAAGGTTCTTTGTTGTGGTTTGTGGCTCGCTGTGGGATGCAAAGTGACCCCGTGTGTGTGTGTGTGTGTGTGTGTGTGTGTGTGTGTGTGTGTGTGTGTGTGTGTGTGTGTGTGTATGTCGGAGCAGATATGTCATGTTAACCTTGCAGTTGCAGTTTAGCATCCCATCTAACCTCAGCACACGAAATGCTCAGAAGAAACAGTAAATCATCCACGCTGTCAGATTTAAAGCTGATAAATATGCAGGGTTTTGAAATGAATTTCTGCAGAATTGCCTTTTACAATAAAGGGGTCTGGAGGATCACACCATATCGCCTCCACTGATAGACTGAAGCACCACAGGCTTTAATACAAAGATGGAAGTGAAGATCCCTCCAGGATTTTTTAGTTTATTTTGTCATCTCTGCAGCCAAAACGGGTCTATTTTCAGCAGGTTTTGTCAGGAAACTCAATCATTTTGTTGATTCGTGGTTGAGAAATTGCAAGTTAACAGGATCTATGTTTGTTAGTATGCTGCATGGTGGGGGTTTGAACAATACAAAAAGCTTTTTCATCAGTTTTTTTTTTTCCCTCACCTGTATCCATTTTGTTTTTTGATAACTCATCATGACCTTGACTGCACTTCAGTGGGAGGAGAAGCACAGTCAGGTCAGTTACATATCAAGCAGTGACTCACAAATTCATATAACCCCCCAAATATCTCACTCCATATAATTGGTGTGCATTATTGTTAGTCCACACGGAGCTGTCAGTATGCAGCCTGACACTTTAACTCTGGATTGTAGAGTTTTCTTTATAAATATCAAGCAATGGCTGGTGGTCCTCCCTCTCCTGCAGCCAAAAATTATCTTCATCATCTGCTGCAGGTTTCTAATATCATTGAACTGCTTCTTCCATCAGGCAATCTCTCTCAAAGGACCAGAGCAGCACTAAATGTGTTACTTCCTTGAAAAGTATTTTAACATAAGCTGCTCTCAAAGGTTTATTTAAGGTGTGATGATTCTGCACCTCCCACACTACAGAAGGACAACAGTTTCCTCTCAAGTAAAGACGATCTGCTCCAAACTCTTCTCACTATCAGGAGTGTCTTGGTTTATAGAGCACTTTGCTTTTAAAGGGAAGCAAAAGAAGTTATTAAGTTAATTGACTATAATTAAAGGCAAGTCTACTGACAGATACATTACTTTTAATTTCACCATGATCCTGCACTAAAACCGCACCTTGTCTTTATGAATAACCAAAAGAAAGTTGCAACTCCTTGCACCAGAATAAAATAGTCCCAGGAGTCTGTTGTAGGCAGGGTTTTTCTTTTACATTTGAGCAGCAGTAAATATATTATTTGTGAATTCTGTCAATGTGTTCACAGGAAATTTTCAATCTCTGCAGTCACACAGATTGTTTCTGAATACAATCTGTTTGTGTCAAAAATGAAAGACGGAGTTGCCACTCAGTGAAAAACTATTTTTTTCTTCAGAGTAAGAGTTTAATCTTTCAGAAAATGTTTTTTAAAAAAAAGCAAACACCATCTTAATTTTCGATTCTTTTGCATCGCTCGCTCTTGACCAGCTCCCAACTCAATTATTGTTCTTCGGAGGACTTTTGATTACAACAATCTGTGTCTTTGTGTGTGTCTCAAAAATTGTCATTAAACACAGACAGAAGTGCGTTTCTGTGTATATAAAAAAAACACCAAACGTATTATGTGTGCAGTCATATTATGTGTGTGGGGTTGTCAGCATACTCATATCTGCTTTTTAGTGTGTATGCTCCAACGTGTTTGTGTGTGAGAAAGAGAGAGACTGTTATCTTTGACTTTCGTCTGTATCATCAGCATTGCATCAGCAGATCAGCCAAGTGTTACTGAGACTCGTCCCAGAGCAGCTCTTCTCAATCCTCTGTCTTGAGGAACACAGAACTGTAGGCTGTATCTCCCATGTGCCTACAAAAATCTTTAATATTTTTGTAAATACTTAACAATTAAAATGCTTTAAAGCCTTAAAATTATTCCTAAAAAGATGAAAAGCCTTCATGAAATGTGTATTTCTGTACCAGTAAGAAGAACTTTATTTATCCCACAGGATTTCTCAATTTGTCACACACTCTCTCTGAAATTTAGACCAGCTCTCATGTGACTCAAAGTGTCCATGCAACAGTACGCATCTACAGTATGTTTATATGTTTACCAGCCTGTTGGAAAGTCTGTTCACTTGTGTATGTGTGTGTAATTTTACTAAGCGCTGTAGCCAGGGTAGGATTAGCTCAGCGTTTCTGTCACTAACATGCTTCATTAGTAAAGATAAACTCAGCCAAGCAGCCAGACAGATGCAGTCTGACAAAACAGCTGAACAAATGGAGAGTGTGCAGAGAGACATAAGCGGAGACAGGTGGTGAATTTCGAGTTGGATAAGGTCATGACAATCTCCAGCACTCATGGCCCATTTCATTTATTTAATCAGATATTTCCTAGATTTGACTACAATGTGTACTGTAATGTGTAAAAATGTTTAATTAATATTTTAGTACTTTGCGTTTTGTATGCTTTCAGTCCATGTATGAGTCAGTTAGTTTATTTATGGGATGAGAAAAAATGTTTGGAGAGCAAATTCAGAGGAGAAGCAGACAAAATTGCAGCTGGGGTTTGGGCCTTTTAAGACAGGACACACAGGTAAATATAGGGAAAAGTAAAATTAGAAAAGCAGAGAAAGAGGTTTAGGTAGATGGTAGGTAGGTAGGAGATGAAGAAAAGGTCAATATGGTGCACCAACAGTGTGAAAAGAGAGCGCTAGCGTTCTATCTTAGCACACTAGACAAGTGAATAACAGCAAGAAAGGATAAGTTAAGTTAAAAAAATCAAGGGAGTGGGATACAGTAAAAGGGTAAAGACAAATTGAGTGAAATGAAAGGATAAAAAAAGAGAGTGGAAGTGTTTTAAAGAGGAGAGAGAGCTCGATGGATGTGAGTAAAAAAAAAAAAAAACAACAAGGGGAAAAGAGATGGTACATAAAAGACGGAGAAATCTGAGAGAAAGTGCTCCTCTAATGGACATATAAGAAACAGAGAGGATGTCCATGTCTGCTTTAGAGAGAGGAAGATGAGAAGGTGGAGGTGGAAGAAAAAAAAACAGAGGGATAGACTGAGGAAAATTACATCCTCAAGGAAGAAATGTGAGCTTGACTCATCTTTATCCTTCATGATTTCACTCTTTCTGTTGTAGACAGATATAAACACACAGGACTGAAACAGACACAGTATCAGTTTATTGTGCCGTGAAGACAGAAAATGGTGTTAATGACTCCAAAATGCTTTTAACACTCCTACCCACACAAGACAGACTACCTCCTTCTCCATCTTGCTTTCATTGGTACATTTAGAGGCCCCATGCGAAATTTAGGGTGAAGCAAAATGGTTGTCGCAAAGTGGAGCTGCACCATCAAACATGGAGGAAAAATGAAGAAACAAGAAAGTGAAGGTGTGATAGATATGTAAATAATATGCAAATCATTAACTGTATATGGCTAATACTATATGTATTATCCCTCACCAAGAAACAGTCATGCAGATTTTGTTTGTTTTGTTTCTGTTTTTTTTTTTTAAGATTTGGTATCTGGAGGTGATTTGGTGGTAAGATGTGGTTTCGGCACTTTGGCACAGCATTTTAGCTAGTTTTTTTTCAACAGTATATGACTGCAGCCAATATGTTGGAACATACACACTATGTGAACATCTAGCTGAATGTGTCATTGGTTAAATTTATTACATCTTTTCTGATGTCATTTGCGTGACCCCACCATATACACGTTTGCAGTAAGGAAATAGACAGCTACACCTGAGTTGCTCTGCCTCATATGTTAGGCAAACTGCTCTTCCAGGCTGCTTCACCTGTTTGATAAATAACCTGCATATCTTTTAGCACATGAGTAAACCTGGCCCTGAGTCTATGGGCAGACTCACTTGCTCTCTTGTCTTCCTCCACTACTTGGTCTGATTTTTAGCTGTCACTTTTCAGTGTTAAGAGTTGAGTTACATTAGCTATAGCTATAGTATAGCTTGCTAACCTCTAATGAGCTGTAGATGTAATATATTTTTAAAAAGACAAGTAAAACACAATTAAGCTAGTGGCTCATTCTCTCTACTGCTGGATTATATTTTTTAAAAAACTTTAAAAAATGCGTGTTGGTCGGTCAAATCGCTATCCTGTCTCAAAAACGCTAAGAACAAATGGATCCAAGAAGCATTTGAGATGGATTGAGAGCCAATAACTCAAAACTCCTTGGGAGGTTATTTATCTGATCCCTGATCAGTTTGATCATTGAATGATCTGTATGTGTGACTCAGATGGGTCAGCGCAATCACCCTGTATACTGACTCCCCTTGACTCCCCTCTGTGCCGGGAGAGGAGACTCCTCTGAGTGGTAAAGCACAATGCACAAACAATTTGTACAGGGATAGCTGTATTTTGTCTTAAAGTTAAATTCTCTTTTCATTCTATTTATTAGTATGCTACCTAGTATATTCATTTTGTGTATATAAACCTAGCTCTAGTATTTTTGTAATTTGTGTGTTTTTGTGATTTATGTGAATTGTTGCTACAACACTATAATTTCTGTCTGTGTGTGTCTTTCTTTTACAAACTCATACTCAGACAAAAAAAACCTCTTATCATTGCTATGCTCATGACAACCAGCTGAAAAAGAAGACAGAGATTATTATTTTTGGATCGTTCAGTGTTCCTCCAGTTCTCCTGTGCTGACATCAGCAGTGAACTTGGCCCACTCGCAGCTTATGTCCCCAGACTGTGAGAAGGTGGTCCATGCTTTTATATAATCCAGTACAGTTAACAAAATCCAGACTTCAGCATCTGCTTATTCACATGAAACCTACTATACTTTGCTTTAGAATCTACAATATGCAATGATTTCCTGACTTGCGAAATACAATCAACTTCTTGTTGACTTTCAAGACTCCTACCCGAATACATGTTGACTCAGATCGGGCAGGGACAGTAACTGCTGTACTTAACTGTTTCAGTGCACATGTTCTTCTTCTTCTGGTGTTTATGGCAGTAACCATTAAGTGCATTACCACAACCTTCTGGACTGGAGTAGTTCTAACCCTGATTTTGCATGCAGCCCGGCAAAACAAAGAGATTTTGAGATCGCGATACATGAAGAGACCCATATATGGCTTAGTGTAAATGGCAGAGTTTCTGACTTGTCCTAGCAGGAATGGAAAAAGTGTGATTAATAGCATTAATGATGGCACTGTTTAATGTTGCCAGGCCGGTGCTTAAGGGTACTGCTTTTTTCTCTTGGCTCACTGTTGTTGGCTCACTTACATTGCTAAATGGAACAGAGCCATTGTTAATGTTATTAGTTCCACCTGTGCCTCACCTTTGTCTGCTATGAAAAAGGCCTGTTAATGAATGAAGTTTACTGTTCTCAAAGCCATCACTCTTTATTTAAAGCTCTTTTAACTGATATCAACAATGGATGAAATGAGTAGGCCTTTGTATAATGACAACACTGTTGCTCGTAGTGATGAACCCATTATCCTATTACCATTATTATAACCCATTACCCATTATTAGAATTATCACCCAACTAGTTGCCCTCAGGTCCATTGAGCATTTTAGCATCTTTTTACTCATTGTTTTTTGTCCACAAGTTCACTATTTTGGTTCATTCTCAGATAGGTGCTGAATTAATTATTTCCTGGTGTCTATGTACTCTCACCAGTCTTGTCGATGACTCCACAAAATCCCACAAATATGCGCTTTCTCCATATTTTTCATATTCTACAGCTGGTTTCACAAAGGAAAAAAGTTACAATTAACTTCAGGCTCATTCACAACTGCTTAATCATAACAGTACACAAGAAAGATCAAACTATTCAATTGCTAAGATGATTTATGACTGAAAGCCAAAAGAAAAAATTGGCTACAGAACTAAAGGCAATTTCACAAGAATTTGAATTGGCCCTCGATAAAGCAAGAAGATGAAAGCTTCATGACCTGATAGGTGTGGGCGGTTCAAAGCTTTTAAGCATGTCTAACGCATATTATGGAGAAAAGCCATTCATTGCTTTATAGACAAGCAAAAGAGCCTTGACGTCAATTCTAGTTTGAACTAAATGCCAGCATGGTCATTTAAGGACAAGTCTAATGTACGGCGAAGAAATTTACTGATTACATTTGGCTACTGTCAAGTTCACTGTGACCTGTGTTAAGAGGAAGTTAAAGTGCTGTAAACAGAATGATGAGTCTGTGAAATCTTGCTTGTTGTTTGTAAAGGTGTAATTAATTAAAAATCAAAATCATGCAATATAACGTAAAGTCTCTGACACCACTGGTTTGATTTTGACAGAAGCTGGACATACTGTATAACATATTTTGACGGACACTGTGTCCTTGTGTAAAATATTACACTGACTGGTATGATGGGGATTCTGTAATTTATATGTTTAATCTGGTTCACCATAATTACAATTTTCATAAAACATGGAGGGACGATGTATCTTGTCACTGACTGGCCCAAGGGATGCCTGCATTATACATCATGAATGACAGATTTACTGTTGGAATGTCTTAAAGTGCCATTAAAGGACATGGCTGGTGATTTTCTGTATTTTTCTTCAACAAATCTCATGTGCAGAACCAAACGTACAATCAGCTGATCCTACTTAAGTATTGTGTGTGTGTATCCAGAGTCTGATATATTGTATTCCTCTTTGCTGTAGACCTTGGTCTAGGCATAGACCTCAGAAATGGCTCCAAAGACTAATAAACAGCGATCACGTTTTCAGTCTCTAGAGAGTAGATCGACTGTGCATGTGCGGGAACGCAGTTCTGTTTACAGTGCTATGCATGTACATCTGCTGCACACAGAACTATACTCTCTGGAGACTGAAAACGTGATTGTTGTTATTAGTCTTTTGAGTTGTTTCTGAACAAACTACCGTGACCAAACTCTTCGTAATGAAGGAACATGTCACCCAGTGCAACGGTGTGGCTCACTGACGTGCTTTTACTAGTTTTTGGACCACAATGGAGATGGATACACACGCAATTCTTGTTGGCTCTGCACATGAAATCTGTTGACAAAAAGAAAAACATAGACAGTCGCCACCCAAATCCTATAAATGATATTTTTAATATTAACATATAATCAAAGGACTCCTTACAAAGTGAAATGGTTGTTAGTATTGTCAATCCCACTGAGAATCAACATCCAAATCTGCAACTCTGTTATTCTTTGTGACTCTCAACACAGTCAGACGTTGTATCAGTGTTAACGTTATGTATAAGAATGTGGCTTAACTTAGAAAAACATAGTGTACATTAGAAGCTACAAATAAGCAGCGGTGAGCAATAAAGACTTTTTTTTCAAATAGCACGTTGTATTGCACTAATATAAAAACGTGTATCTCTGAGTCAGGATTTTGCACAGACATGAATAATGATCTCAAAGTTTCCTCTAACATCATCAAGAGCAGGTCAGACGCAGGTCAGAGCAGGTCATTGTACATTATGTAGCCAGTCTGGACTTTATTTACTGACATTGTGTGTCTGTGTATGTGAGTGTCCATCCTGGTTGTCACGTGTGTGGGGATTTAAGTGTATCTATCTGTAGTTGTACATTTCATTATCTATGCTATCTATTGTGTAGGTTTGTATCTGTGTGTTTTGTGTGAGTTATGGCAGTCAGACTGAGGTGTCAAAGAGCAGATTTCCGTTAATACTGTAGAGATAACCTACTCTTGAACACACATGAACAAAGAGAGAGAGATAAATAGAATCCGTCTCGCATACAAATACGCACATTCAGGTACATGCAAAACACATAAAAAACGTACAAAATGATCACACTTGTCTTGCAGTTGGTGCAGACGCCTCCTGGGCAGAGCTTCCAGTAAGTCATGATTACTAATATATTTTCCAGACCAGTCTCAGAAACTGTCAACTGTGTGATGATTACATAATGTAAGATAATCAAGCTTTTTCAGACTTTACTTTAGGTCAAACAGCTTTTCTGCGAAGCGTCAACCTGCACGAACATCTTGGTACTTTTCTCACAGCCACTCTTCTATCTGTGTCCTTATAGAGCATTTTCTGAAGTTTGCCAGTCCTTCAACGTGACTTTATTCCAGTAAAAACAGAGCAGTAGCTAATGGTGTGTTTACCAGACAAGTGCCGGAAACATCTTCGTCATTATGACGGAATAGAGCAGTTATTCACAAAGAGCATGAGGTGATTGTCTGTCCTCTCTTGTCTTTTACTTGCTGTACGCCTACGATAATGGATTTTACCCACACCAGAGTTGACAGAAGTGGAATTTTTGTGTTTTGCAGTAGTCTACTAGCATACACACACATAAAAGACTTACACATACTGTGTACCAGACCTAACTTGGAGAGAAATGATTACATTTTGGAGACCTTGTCAAAAAAACTCATACTGTTTGAGAGGCATAATCTGTGTGACCAGGTTGTTTTACAGAGCGGAGTGTGAAACTGTTGATCAGAGGGTACAAGTTCATACTGGTTGTTTATTCATTGGGTGAATTCATGCATGAGTTTTTTGGCCTTGGGGGTGATTCTGATTTTCAGGATATGTTATGTTTGGGAAAGTAGCTCTGCAGACTTTACCTGCTAAATATTTTTCCTTACTTGGTTGGAATTGGATATGGAAACAAAATGTTCATTCAGTTTAGCTAAATTCAAAGCTTTATGTGTTGATTCAAATTGCACCCATTGAAGGTTCTGCAAAATGGAAGCATCAGAGGACACATACAGCTCCATACATATCTGCAGGTGCTGGGTAACAAAAAATACATAAAAAAACAAAGGAGTGCACTTGTGTCATTGGTGCATGTAAACGGCTATTGTATTAAACAGGATGAAAATATCCTCTCTTGACCGGTAAGCGTAACTTACACAAAACTTAAACCTTACATACTGTTCGGGTCAAATTTTCTTGAAGCCTGAAATTTTGATGACTTGTAAAGTGGTCCAGAATATACAAAATGGAAATATTTAAAAATTATTTATTTTCTGCAGCTGGTATAATTTTTTGTACATAGAGGGTGTTTCTAAAGTCACTTGAGGGTATCAAATTAAGGTAAAGAATCTTAAAACAGTGAAACTATAGATTGCCATGTCTGTGTATTTCTGTCATTGGGACCGTGGGGAAAGAGCTCAAGAGAGACCATGACACTGTCACGAGAACTGTCTGTGTTCCCAACATATTGCTACATTTGCCAGGGTTCTCACCTAGGTGGGCATCTGAACCTGTAAACAAGCCTATACAAAGTAACACATCAAATCCATCAATTCCTAGGCAACCAACATAAAGGTTGCCCAACATAGTCCTATCTGTAGTGGAGGGCAGCTTTCATGGGTCTATAAAAAGTACCTGAGTACTGATTTGATTCAGTGGAAGGAGTGATTTGGTGGATCTGTTATTGAGTTGAAGAGAAAGTGTTAGAAGAGGAGGACAACATCGAGAAAATGGAGGAAAGGGCCTTACGACTTCTCTCATGCAAAGGCGATGCTACCTTCCCCAGCCACAGTAATATAGTAGTCCAAATCTTGCCCTGATCAGTCTGCAGTACCACAGTCAGTTGCCACAAGGGGACAAACGAGAGGGAGATGCGACTTCTGCACGACAAAAAAGGACTGTAAAGGTAATGGTTTTTTTTTTTCAGTTTTGTTAGTTTGAAAGTTGCAAACCAGTTTGTTGTTTTATTTTAGGACTAATACACTCAATGCAGAGTTGATTGTGTAGAATTGACAGAAAAGGAGGGCATGTGGTTTGTGGACAGTGTTGATTGATCTTAATGGTTTGAATTTGAATAAACCTACTATTCATAGAAATAATTATGGCTGTTTGTTCTCCTGTTTTAGATAACAAGATCATAATATAGTGTAATTGTGAATGTATTTTCTCTATAAACGAATAGTGTCAGACCTCTGTCTGTTCTCTGAAACATTAATGATTAATTACTCATTTATTAATGATTGATAAGGTATATATGGATGCAAAATGTCATGAAAGGGTTAATTTATGCTTATTTCTTGTCTGGTAACCTTGCTTGGCCAGTGTGACAGACTAACACCACCATTATGCAAACACACACACGCACACACACACACTCACATCTGGCAGGTCTATTACAAGATAAAGGTAATTTGAGTTTTCGCTCAATACAGCAGAGATCAAATAACAGAGAAATTTAGAATTTTACTACATCCAGTATATTTTACTACAGAGTCATAATGAATCTCCTTTGCTATACTTGCATGTATTTTATATTGTTATTGGTCATAAGATAACAGCCCTGTCAGCAGGTATGGAACATTCTGCAACATTTTATAATTACATTTTATTGAAAATTTTATACTACCATTATTATTGCACCTTTACAGGAGAGTTCCATTTTTTTTCTCAAATAGCAGCTGTTAAAATTCAGTGGTATTTTAAAGTTAAACAGGGTCTGGAGTGTGGTTAACATTCCCGTAACATACTGTAAGTGACTGTGTGTTTATCGAGCAATTCAGGGAAATAACCTCGGAATGCTAAGGTTTTATAGGGAAGCCAGAGATGAAGTGTGTATGTGTGTGTGTGTGCATGCATAGACCACAGACGTCCCTCCCCAGCTGTGGTCTTGTTTGTGAGTTTTTATTTGTTGTTTATTTAGTTGCTTAGAGCTTTCATACAGTAAGTGTCATACCAGGTAGGTCTTATGAGTCACAGAGTGCTTGAATGCAGTGAGAGCCAGTATTTATGAGCAGAGGCCTTTGGATTCACTGCTGCATCTGAAAACTGTATTTCTCAGTTCCTCATCATCACATGTCTCACCATACAGGGACACTGATTTCCTATTGAGTGAAATATTTTAGTATTAAGATGCAACTGGTCTTTTAAGTAGAGATTTATTGTACATGTGATTCACTTATGATTGATGTTCTGATTATCTGAAATCTGAGTGCTGTAATATTTATTTTAATTGCCAGTGTCAGACATTTACTCATGTTAATTTACATCAGCAGTAAAATCTAATCAAAGTTGAAATTCAGCATGTCCTGACAGACAAGCTGGTAGGTTTATGACCAAAGAAGAGGTGCCCCTCTTTGCTTTGATCACAGCAATGTACTACTGTTGGCGGGCAAAACAAACTTTGTTTGTTAACAGTTGCTCAGCCTCATTCGCTTCCCGTCATATGTTGTCACATGAACTTAGTCAGCAATGTCATTTGCAATTAGCATTTAGAAGCACTTCAAGATGAGTCATCATTTGGCCTAGAAACCATTTAACAATCAGAAATATAATCACGCAGGATATGCCTGCCCACACATGGTAACTGCAGTCTTTACTTGTTGTGAAGGATGCACCTAAAGACATTTGATCTGCTGAATTTGTTTTGAAAGTGTTTTTGTTTTTTAACACTAGTTAGCACTTCAAAATGTCCTGTCTTCAGGAATTTACTGGAATGATTTTCTTAAGTCCTGATTCTGTTGTCTCCCATCATTCTACCTCTAATTTCATTTGATTTACTGTCTGTATAGACTTATATTACATTTAGTTGTTTTAAACAAGAACTGATATAGTTTGCTATTATTCTGGTTATCAGTGTGCCTGTTACTGCTGATGGGACATCTTCATATATTTTGATGTTTAAATGAAATGAAATGATTTCTCATTTTTAACTTGTCTGTGCTGTGATCTGATAGGAGATACTGTAACTACTGTGAAACTTTCAGTGACGTTAACATATCGACACAAAGTAAATACACAGTCTGTTCCAGTGAGGCGTCTGACAGCATCTGGATTCCAGTAGTGTGATAAGGAACACAACAACTGAAACATCCCCAGAAAACATTTATTATAGTAGCTGTGTGTGTGTTTGTGTCTAAGGTGAACTTTGTGGCCTCTACTACCACGTGTTTCCTGTTTTTTGTACCTTTTTTTGCTTTGACCAACCCTAAATCTCCCAGACGGGCCCCTCACATGTGCACACACAAAATAATTTATAATTGACAGACCAACAACACACACCACACACAGGCTTCCTGCTCGGAGCTAGGTGAAATGTGATACCCTGTGATGTTGTTTTCCAGAAGCTGTTATTTCCTTCTTTCATGTTGTTTTTGGATTCACTTTGTACCCTCAATCTATCTTGAGAGGTGGGCAGGTCGAGTGTGTGCGAGTGTGTCTTTTTTTGTTCTGCTGAGCTTTTGTTTTTTTTTTCTGGAGAGACATGGGCAATACGTGAAATCAAGTGTGTTTTTCTTTTGGTTGCTAGGGGTTGTGCTGTGGAAAGGATGAGAGCGAGGGGTTAAGCAAGAAATGAGAGTGATCAGAGTAGCATGTAGTAGAGTTACATGTAAGTAGTGGGCAGATTTGGGGAGTTACGGTATGATATGTAGGGAGAAGAAGGAGAGGAGATCACTTAGTGTGTAGTAAATGTGGGTGAATGGGTAGAATTATTTTTGGGGGGGATTTTTTTCTTTCTATATTTATTTATATGGGTTAGCTGGTCACACTTTATTTAACGGTACACAATAAGACATAATAAACCATGCTTTGTATCAAATTAGACAAAAACTAGAAATATTATTTATTAGACAGTAAACAAACACAGTTATGCCCTAATTAAACACCGTAAACGTTAATTATGCTGTAATTAGAAATCGCATATAATATCATATTAGACCCAAAATATACTATACTTTGACACTATTATACCAAATTATATTTTATAATTAGAAACCAAATAGGAGATCCTAATACACTATTAAACAGCATTTTACAAGATCATAGTCTAATTAGAAATCAAATACCTATAATGCCATATCAGTTCCAAAATATGCTACAGTTAGACACTATTCTACACTAACTACCAAATTATGCTGTAATTAGATGCCCCATTTAATGCAACATAGCTTAATTAGACAACACAGGCTGTAATTAGATGAATTTAATGCCATATTATATTGGGAATAGCCTTTATAATAGTCAGATAAAACACTGAGAGCTGAGAGGACAATATATTGCATTAATTTAACATAGTTTCATTTTCTTGCAGGGTCACTTGTTGCTCATTAGAAGAAAACTGTACCGTAAACTAAAGTAAAACCACATTGGGTCACATCTTGTCGCTACTTCACACGTCACTCGTAGACTGGATGTTCTCTGGAGTCCTGTGTGGAGTTTGTAGGTAGTAATAGGCTACATAGCCTAATACATGCTTCCTCGACGCTCTTCTCCCATACCAGTTAAGACATCAGACCATTTAATGCCATGTCACTATCCGACCCCAGTAACATTATGGAAGCTGCCAGGACATTTCATGTTAGACCCTTATTAGACTTTCTCAGAGGGTAATTTGCAACACATTACAACAGAACTGTACTGTTAACTTAAGTGAAATAAGATATCTGCAACTTGAGACATACCTGAGCCTTCTTTGGCTGGTTCTGTGCTGCAGTCCCAGCAGCGTTCAAATATGTTGTTACCATCATCAACGGGCCTATTCAGCTATTCTGCTAAAGGTTATGTACACAGTGTGCATTCTGCAGTGACGGGTTAGTTTATTTAACAGGGGCAGTTCACATTAATAAACATTACTGTGAATGCAGAAAAGCTACCTCAACAGCTATTTCCATCTGTAGTCCCTAAAATAGTGCATAACAAATAATAATTCAACAGCTATTGATACAAGCTTGTAATTTATTACCAAACAAACGCACTAGGCAGGATAACATTCATTGCCAATACACAATGCTTGGATGCACAGTTAGGAGTTTCACCTTGGGAAGTTCATGCTGCCTCCCACAGATCACCCCATCCCTGCTGAACAGGCATTTGGACCAACCTGTGGGAGTCGTGCAGCGACCAGAGGCATGATTGGAAATGTTCCCACCTGCAGCACTGCCAACTCTGTTTGTTACACAGGCAGAGCCAGATGCACCGCTGCCATGAATGGAACCTGGGTTCAAGCTGGCTATTATTTTATCACTGTTTCTCACAGCAAGAAGTACCAGGAATCAAATCCCACTGTGGTTTTCATGTTTTCCTTTCCATGTTTCTCCAAGTTACCAACATGATATCACTGTTTTGATATAACAGTCTATATGACTGCTGGGTGCTGATACATTGTCTGTGACAATCATTACCGGAGTTTTTGGGGTTTGTCGAACATGTTATGAATGGAAGCAAGTTTAAAAATTCAGTGGGCTTTATTGGCATGAAAGTTTTGGGAACAATGTTGCCAAAGCATCTAAATACAATTTGTCCAAATATTTGGAGAGTACAAAATAACAGTAATATGAACATTAAAAAATTTGGGGAGGACAGGAGGAAAACCAACATGGAATCTTATAACAAACCACATCAAACTATGTCATTGTCCCACCTGATGAAATCGGACGGGTGGGGGGCAATTTTATATGCCAATAAAACAATTTGCTTGAGTGGTGAAAAGGCTGCTTCTTTAAAGACATTTAACATATACACACATAATGTCTCTAAACAAAGAAGTGCTCATTTTAGCCATGGAGTGGTTCAAATGTGTCATTTTACCAACAAAGTGAAATTCAAATTTATAGTACTGTATTGTGACAACAAATTTATGTTCTCATCAAAAACAGACAACATATCACATGATTTACACGTTTCCTATTTATTTTTAAAGCTTATAATGTGATACAGGTTCATATCAGTGCTGAATACAAGAAAGATTGAGCACTAAAAACAGATCTAAAAGTGTAGGTTCACATCAGAAAGTATTAATGCATGTATCAAATACATGACTTATACATTCTTATCTATATGCACGACATACAAAATATAATCTACAAAGCTGACATGTTAACACTAGGGGTGTTAACATGAACACAAAACTCACGGTTCGGATCGTATCACGGATTTGAGTCACGGATCAGATCATTATTAGGAACAGCGAAAAAAAGGGGGAGACAAATAAAACTTTGTTTTCCATTTATTCTGTAACAAATCCCTGTTAACGTTAGCGACATGCTGTCTGCCTGTGACTTGTACTTAGAGCAGTTTGTTTACTTTGTCTTAAATGAGACATTAAATTTTGCAATTAATCCGCAGTTCATATGCCTGCCGAACCGTGGGGGGGCGATCCGTACGGATCACGGATCAACTACGATCTGTTACACCACTAGTTAACACTTGTTATTCTTACTTGTTACTTTAAGCTTATTACTCAATATACGGCTCAGCTTAAAAACAAACTAAAGAAACTGTCAGAAGCAAGCAGCCAGACCTCCTGCACTCATTCACTAATCACACATCAACAGGTGACTAAACAACCTCTCAATTAAAAACGAATGAATGAGTGAGTCCAGACAGCTCACTGTAACTTCAACAAGCAAACTAACGTTACCCACAACACATTATATGATCTCTGCTGCATTCTTGTTGAGGAGATAAATTCACACAACAGCCACACAGAGACATTTAACCATCAGAGATGAAATTAGCGACCAAAGAGACAGAGAGAGAGAAGCTGTATCTGACTCATGTTATCTGACGTCTTCCTCTTTCTTTCATGGAGATGAAGTATTCATGTCATAACATCCATTTGTAGCTGTTGGTTATCTTGTATGTTAGTTAACAGAACTTTATGGCTGCTGCTTAACCAGTCTGATATCATTAGCAACAATGACAAACAAGCTAACTCTCCTGGTTGTTTCTCTGGTCGCTTCTCTCTCCAGCCTCCCCGGCAGCGTTCTGCTGCTGCTGCACTGCCCAGTCCAGATCATTTCTCCCATTAGCTTAACAACAGTCCTTAACTGTCCTTCCATGGATGTATAAAGAGTCCTTCAGGCTGCTACAACAAGCCAGCTGTTGCATTGGCTAACCGAAGGAGCTATCCACTGCTGCTACTCTGCCTTACAGTGGAGAGAATTGAAGATGAAATCTGGAAACTATCATTGGACCAACTCAATGTCAATATTGCATTCTGGTTGTTGATTGGTAAGGGAGGACAGCCTCCCTTGGAGCGTCATTTTACGTGTCATGGCCAATCACAGATTAGCATGAAAAAAAATGAAATACATTAAGTCCAATGTGAGAGATCCCGCCCTGCGGAGGACAGCAGGCACCCGTCCTCCTCTGTCCCCCACTCCACCTCCACCAATTGCCCCCCCCCACCACCACTTCACACACACTGCTCTTTCTCCTCCCGCCCTGCAAGTGTCACTGTTGAAGCATTTTAAACAGAATTTCAGTAATGGATTTTTTCCAAAGAGGAGAGAAAAATAAATAATAAATAACTCTGAGATTTGTAATTGTTTATTTCAACCAAATGTTCTTTTTTATATTTTGATCTCCCTTTTTCCTCTCAAGAAATAGAGGAGGATCAACCTCCTCTGCCTCTTTGGACCAGCCCCCACTGATCCACACACACACACATATATATATACACATATATATATATATATATATATATATATAACTATGCACAATATCTTATGCATGTATTTGTGTGTGTGTGTGTGTGTGTGGGGGGGGGGGGGGGGGGATGAATTTACATTGTAGAGGGAAATGCATCTCTGTCTGTCTGTATTCTGTTTTCTTTAGGTTGTCAAGATTTTTTGTCGTCCTTTTTCGATTGGCAATCGGTAATCACTGGGCCTGTACTTGCTTATGTTATGTTTGTAAAAAAAGACTAAAATTGGCCCAGATTTAGGAAGGATATGGACAGTATATTGAAAATACTGTAAGATCTCTGCATTCAACAGAATAAGTGCATCATCTGACACTACGTTAGCATGCTAATACTTGGCTGGCTGTAGCTAGGTGGAGTCATAGTGTCAGTGTTAATCAGAAAATACTGGTTATAATGGGAAGTGTTGAAAACAGTCAGAACTTGGCTGTAAGCAAAATAGTACATTCTGTGAATGCAGGTAACATTTGCTGTAAGATTTGGCAAGATATCCAAAGTACTGGCATGAGAATGTCTCCACAAAATGGAGAAAATGTATAAAATTAACAAAACCTCATTATATTATATATATATATATATATATATATATATATATATATTAGAATCGTATGGTAAGGTTTCTGCAAAGGTCACATGGCACAATAGTTGTTTTATCTACAAATGTGGGATAAGAAGGAGGGAAGAAGCAGATGATAAAAGCATTTTAAGTTTAGCAATATATTGTTTTTGGAGAGACTGAGACAGTTATGTTGATAAGAGAGGCAAGTGTGGCTAAAAGGAAGGTAGTTACGATTATTTTCCTGAATGATTTAAAGGATAAGCTCACAATTTTTCAAGTCTTTCCTAAAACAACAGTCAGGTGCCCAAACAAACATTATTTGAAGCTAATATGAAGCTTCAGCCGTCCAAATTAGTCAAATGTATTCAATATCTCTCAGTTACAGTCTTTTTAGGGCCAAATTCTTTTTGTTACGATCATTCCACTGCAGCTTTTTTTTTCTCAAAACGAGGACTTCTAATGGTCAGTACGAAGAGGAATGATTACAGCAAGCAAACCTGTTTCAATGTTTATATTGACATTGGACTATTGTTTTAAGCCAGACTTGAAAAAATTGTGAACCTATCCTTTAGACTTCATTTCAGTATGGGTATGTTACCATAACAAACAGCAAAGAGGAATCATGCCAGCATTATTGCTCATAGCTGTGACCCAGCATCCACTAAAGTGCCATCCAATTATGTGTGTGTGTGTGTGTGTGTGTGTATGTGTGTGTGTGTGTGTGTGTGTGCGCGCGCTAGAGAACATCACAGAGGTAAACCCGATTAGAATATGTCACTTTGGAGGTAAAGCTCTTAATCTCATTTAAATGGGAATCAAATCTGTGTTTTATTCTGTCTTGTTGATGTTTGCAGCTTTGTGTTTGCAGGGTTTGGTGTGTTGTATGTGAGTATGTAGTTTTAGGTGTTTATTTATGCATGCTTTGTTTGTTACAGGAGTGTGTGTGTGTGTGTGTGTGTGTGTGTGTGTGTGTGTGTGTGTGTGTGTGCATGTATTGTACTGTAGGTAAGCTCTTTAAGCTTGTGCGCCAGGTAATTCAGGTAATTGAATAGTCTGTAAGAATAAAGTGCGCCATGAGGTTCCCGTACTGCCAGAATGAACTCTTCTACAACAAACACCTACAAATACACACTCACACACACACACACACACAGCAGTGAATCACTTACATCAAATTATACTGACTCCAGCACCTTGGGGCTTGTGTTATTTGTTTCTTCCTGCACCCCTCTCCCTCTTTCTTTCTCTCTGTGATCCCTTTGCCCTGTTCTCTTCCAATATGGCACTGCTATAATTGTAATTTCCCAAATCTGACTTTTCAGGAACTCAGAAGAAAAAAATCTGATCTCTATATCCATTTGTCTCCAGTCTTTTAGAAACCATGTGTGAAACTTTCACAAGTTGTAGATGGTGTTTCATACATCTCAGGGCCATAACATGAAGCTGCACACAAATAAAAATAAAACATCCCATTCAGGAAAAACATTTTCGTCTTTATACAACAGTTGTAATATGTTGTCAGTCGGTATAAACAGTAGCCTGTCTCTGCAGTATATCACAAGAAATTGTATGCTAGTTGACATATTTTGTTCCCAGAAACGTAATCTGGAGAGGCTTCCTCTTTCCAACCTTAGCAGCAACACACAGTGAACAGAAAGACACAAAATTGTGCATACATACACCGGCACACAGACATCACTTCTTGCCTTGCACTTTAAGTTAATCATTTATTTAATGGAACAGTTTGGATCTGAGAATGTCATTTTTATTGGACTATTTTAAATGTGCAAGTGAAGACCCACAAGTACGACTGTCCTTTTTCTTCTTATGTCTGCAGATTCCTCACATACGGTCTTTTTCCATTATTCAAAAGAAATATCTAATATTCATACCTAAATGAAAGCTGTTCTATAATGTAGTGTGAAAGAGGGGGAAGATGGGAGCCAGGGACAAGGAGGAAGGATGGGACTGGAGGTCAGGAAGGACAGGGAAGTGACGGTGGGTGTGTGTGTTTATTGTGGATGGGTGACTGCTTATGTGTATGTGTGCACGAGCAAGTTTAGAGTGGAGAATAATCAGTCAAAAGTAGAAAAAAAAGACAGAAGTGATGTTAAAGGGATGCAAAGTAAAAGTCAAATCTTCACCCACACATTTCTAGACAAACTCCACACACCTCTTGTCCTCAGAGATGAGAAAATCTGTGGTGTTTTGAGCGCCACAGCAAAAAAGTAATTATCCTAAAATTACTGTATGATTGCTAAATTGGATGCAACAATAAACTGTCATGGTGAGGCATGTTTTTATTCGTCTGTAGAAATTGGCCAGAGAAAAAAGGGACAAGGCCTTTTTTAAAAGAGAGGACAGATTGACAGTGCTCCTCCCGTTCATTTCTGCTGCATGTCAGCTCAGTGTGTATGATGTAGGGCAGCGCTGTCTCGCTACATCGTGTCTCAGTTATGGGTCATATTCTCACCATTCTTTTCTACACGCCTCAATGACTTCATCAGCTCTCCTCCACCTCCTCATCATCTGTCTATTTGTCTCTTTCTCTGTCTGTCTCTCTGAAACCCTCGTTCTCTGTTTTTAGGCATTTTTCTGTCGGTTTGTGTTTGCTTCTCTCAATTCCCTTCGTTCTTCTCCCCCAACTCTTCACATCCAGTGCTGTCTTCCTCTGTCAAGTAAAACCTCCTTCCCATTCTGCCTTCTTGTCTTCTAGTCAATTCATCCATCCCTCTCCATCCCAAACGTTGTCCAGGCTGATTAATTGTGATGAGCTTCCACCCTAAATTAGATCATGTTTTGCATTGAACTTTTTACTCTTGCCAGATTTCCTCTAACTCTAACTTTTGATAGACGACAACATGCTGATGGTGGCCAAGTGCAACATATGAGCACAAAATTTCAACAATTTGATATATCACATGATAGATATTACACCTAAAACAACTGTGGAGACTGTAGAAGAACTCAAAGAAAAGATTTCTCTTGAGCAATCCTTTTTCTGAGCTTCATCTAAATTCTGTTATTGATGAGCTTAACAGGGTTAAAGGGTCATTTTGCCCTGATTTCAAAGCATTTCCATTTACTCCTCTATACTAAATGTAGCTGTAGCAGGATAATGTTCTCCCTTCCCTTGCAGTTTTAATAGAGTACAGTAAATGAAGGGTATGGTCAGAGTAAACCAGGTTAAGTTAGAACAGAATAAGAGTCTGTTTTTAGTTTTTTTTCTGTCTGTTTATTTCCATGTCTTCTACATGGATCATCAACTGGTGAGCACAATAGCAGAAAGATTAGCATCAAGATGATATTGTGCAAATGCCAAATGCAGATTTAAGACTACTTAAAGGTTCAATGTGTAAGATTTGGCCAGAACTTTAGTTTAAACCATTAAAAAATTAACTAAAATTATCAACAGAATGTAAAAAGATAACAGTTTAGACCTATATGAACTGTATTGCAGAGATATCTACTAAAGTTAGCATGCTAACCAGCTAGCTCTGGGCCTGTCCAGTCTGCACTGTCTCGTAATACCACGTTGTACCTGAGGGGTGATAGTGAGTCACTCAAGTGTCCAGTCTGCCTTCAGTCCAACATGAGAGGAAGAAGAAGTAGCGCTGCCCAGAACTACTGGCAGTAATAGTGGAGCCAGGCTGAAAGCTGTTGAAATTATCGCTGTATGACTGTTATTATGTCACCTTATTAAGGTTTGATATTTTTTCAGGCGAGAAAGTAATCATGTATGAAAAGATGATGCTGTGTGGCAGAAAAACTGCTGTTTTACCATTAGTGGGTACTGTGATATTTTATGATTTACACCAACCCTAGGGGCATGTGTGTATTTAGTTGTTACTTAGAGTTATGTTGTAACCTATCTCTGTGGTGCAACCGCTTTCTGATCTGTGCAGCTCTTTGATAATTTACCGCTGGCTCTAATATCTCTGTAGCATTTTGATATCTTGACAATGCCATAGCACAGATTCACTGTAAACAGTAAGCTGCACACTATATTCAGTGAGTGATAATGGTGGTGGGGTGATGGGGTGTGGGGGATACACACATATTGTGTTATCCAAAGCTTGACATGTGGTATTCATCTCTGCTGTACACCTCCATTGTTGTCCAAAAACTATTGAAAACAGATCAATGAGCCACACTGCTGAACTGAGTGACATGGTCCTTCCATGATCCATGGTTAATATATAAATATTAATTAGTGCATCTTAAAAATTTAAAGATTACAATCTGGTGGCAATAAGACAATTAGTACAGAAAATCTTGCGCATGAGTTGGATTAACAGGTTGCATTATTCAAAAGCTCAACAATTCCAAAGAAATGGTATGTGCAGTCTGAATCTGCAGCTGGTCTCCCCAGAGTAAATTGGAAAGCCCCACCTCTAACTACTGGCCAAAAAAGAATATATGGAAATGGTTTGAAAGACAGCACAGTGAGCGCTGGAAGGTATTATGTATGTTAGCAGCCATCCGTATGACTAATACATGACAGTGAGATTGAAAATTGACATTCCCTTTAACACTGCTTTCAGATATGCACTTAAAGTAACACCATCAGAGAAAGGAAAATGTGGGGAAATGACAAATGGCATATAAAAAATATAAGACGGTGGTGGGGGGGATATCAAGACAGAGGTTTGAATAAAGGTCCTCAGATGTTTCCCTCCATCTTTTATGGTTTCATTTCCTGGTTCCCCGTATAACAACAGGGTGGTGATTTGTCCTGATAAGAAAGACAAAGAAAGCATCATGGGACAGAGAGGATGACAGAAAGAAGGATAAGTCAATGAGAAGGGAATAATAGAAGCTGGATGGATGGTTTAACTACAGTTAGAAATACACATAATCAGGTCAAGAATGTGGGAGCCTTATTCATGGTACTACCCTATAGTGTTATTTAGTTTTATGCATGTTTAAGAAGAAAAAAACACAGCCCGAGGGCAGCCTAATCTGTAAGACAAAGAGAGTTGACATTTTGTGTATGTGTGTTTGTGTGTGTGTTTGCCCGCAAGGAAAAGATAAGAAGCTGCTGACAGACACAAAAGCAGCCTTGTAGGAATGATAGGTTCAAACAAATAGCATGCCCCCCATTTTCTTTGACCTTCTCCCTCTCTCTCTTCTGATTGATCTGCCTTTCCTAATAGTCTCTCCCTATTTACCTCACTTTTTTTTTTTTACCTTAATCTTATTCTGCTCACTCTTGTTTATCTTGCTGTATGTTTCTTATTCAATCTTTTTCATCTCCATGGGGACTGACAGAAGGCTACTTCTCTTTCTCATAGAATAACTGTCAAACTAGTCATTGATGGACTGACGGATGAAAGGACAGACAGATGGATGGATAGACAGATGACTGGGTGGTCGGTGCTTGTTGGAAGTCTGTATACAGGCTGTACGGGGGAGACTGCTATGTAATGATAACAGTACAGGAAGGGTTGCCATGGCAACCATTGGTACAGGAAACAGCCTTGAGAGATAGAAAAGGACTTTAATGAAAAGGAATGGGTAGTAATATTTTCACTTGAAACACTGACCCCTTTTCTGTACATTGTAATCGTCATCATCATCTTTTAATCCGTGTGTCTCCTCTGCTTTCACGTTATATCTCCCATATATTACACAACAATTTGTGTCTAAAATGTTTTTTCCACAAAACAAAATTACCTTGTTAAAGTCCTTAAAATGACATCTACTTCTCCCTCATTGGAAAATCCAGAATCTACGCATCCATTCTTAGTGTATGAGCACTGGAGGCTTCATGTTTCCACTGCCACTTCCACTTCATGTTGCCAACTACTTTGTACCAGAGCGAATGCAAGCTTACTGGGAACACTGAGCAGTGCACGCTTGAGCTAACGTTAACTACTTTAGCTAAATTGTACTAACAGGGCAGGTATCATAATCAAGTAACATTAAACTTACTGAAACATAGCGACAATAGTCTGATTCAGTGTGAGTCCTGGAGCCGGGAAGCAGGTGAGTGAAATGTCGATTTCAGCTGTCAACCAATCACACTGCAGTCATCAAAGTCTGCTATAAGTCTTCAAATCTTTTAAATGGATCAATTATTTCCAAAATCTCCACCAGCACACTTATTAGAGGGCCAGTATTTAGTGATTGAGTCCATAATGAAAAAAAGTTTGACTTATTACTTTTAAAGAGAAGTTGACGCTTTTTGAACGGGAGGCAAAAGTGATCACACATCACACACATCACAGTGAACTAACATTAAGCAAAACATGCAATACATACTGTATATATTTTATTTATTTTATAACTGCTCCTAGCAACGTCCTCCCTCCACACAGAAAAAGACTGACCTGAACACGATGCCAGACTGAGTAATGAAATCAAAAAATAAAGAAGTATGAGACCACCTTATTCCCATCTGGCTTGGCTGTTGCTGACTCACAGGATCAGAGTTAAGGTGCTGCTGCAAACTGGAGGTAGAGAGCAGTGATTGTGGACTATACTATAATTGTTAGACTTTTGACTAGTGCAATTATATGACCTTTCCTGACCTTACTACTGATACATTGGTCTTAAAAGTACAATCTGTGGTTTCCATGGTGACCTGTGTGCTCTCTATGTTGGGTGCAAGAATATATCTCAGAGCAGCAGAGCAGCGCGACACCCTCAGTGTCTTTTTCACTCTCTGTCTCTCCTTTTTCTTCCAATCTCTCTGTGGTTGTGTGTATTTAGTCCACTCTCTTACTTTACTCCCCACACCTCTTTTTCAGGTTTTCTTCCCCGTAAAAAAATAACTCCTTTTCTATTACATTCCACAAGTGATCAAACAAGCCATTGTTCCATATCATATAAAAACACTGCAGTCGAATATCTGATGAAAGCATTTTTTTTGATCAAAAAGAGAGAAAAAAATCAAAGCACTGGAGGCAGTAATGCTACTGTAGAAATACTTTATTTATCAAAACCAACCAGCTGATATTTTTAATAAAACAACAGAGAAAGACAATAAATTATTTAAGTAAGGCATACAGATTTGTCATGAATATTTTTCTGAATACAGCAAAAGCAGGTTGACTTTTTTTTGTCGCTCAAACTAACATCAACAACTTTTATTGCATTGAGAATATGATAGTACAACAGTTTAAATCCTCAGAGGGAAAACTGAAACTCAAAGTTAAGTGATTGAAAGAATGATGATCTGAAATGTTCTCTAAGCTGGGTCTGATGTGTGGTTTTGATGTTTGTAGTTGACGTGAATAAACTGAAGACATCCAAAGAATTACACGAGCAGCTTTAAATACATGTGGTTCTACTGTAAAGAGAAAAACAAACCAGTTGCAAGGAAAAAGAGGAATGTCACTTTGGAGCACGCAACAATGAAATGTGCTGATGATAGCGCTGTCAAGCTGGCAGACACAGGATGCATGCAAACACACACCGACACACACACACACATTCATCACATACGTTTGCAGTATATCTCCTGTTGGCAGCAGATTTGATATGAAAGCTCTAAAGCAGTCGTTGGTACACTAACTATACATTTTGCAGAAACCTCATCTTGGAAAATGACACATTACCATCTGGCTTGTTAGCTACTGGAAATATAATTTGCCAGCCAACCATCTTCTGTGAAATTTGAATGAATCACCGGCTTCGTATGGGCTTTTTGTTTATCGGTGTGTTTTAAAAATGCAGCAGAGAGAAATGAAAGCCAACCTCACAAGAAAACAGAAACCGAAAGCTAAGTCAGGCTGCTTTTTTAGATGGACCATGGCCAGAAATGACTATCTGTATATGTGGAGGGTGTCTGGGATAAATTACATGGAATGCGACAACGACGCAACCCGACACACTGTCAGAATATTGTTTTGCATCCCACACCTGAAAAATAACACCCGTGACTTACAGTACACACATGCACATGAAAGCAGCACACAGCTGTTTCACTGTGACCGAGGAATTGTCTCAGTGTCCAGTTATTCTCATTGTCTGTCTTTAGAACAAAAGTAGTGTGTAAAATCCCATTTTCTCTGTGTAAATCCAGCCTGTAACCGAGCGTGTGATGGTTGGACACATGGGAGGTGATGATGATGGCGTCTTTTTATTTCTCACAGCTGGGTCATGTGTATGGAAATGATAAGCAGTTAGTTTGGGCTCTCTCTTTGTTGCTTTGATAGTCTACCTACCTACACACATAGACACACACTGCACTGTACATGCACACAGTCGCACGCACAGTCACATGCCGACCGTTCACATGCTTGTATCTGCTGCCAGCTCTCACAGACTGTCAGTAACCCTCCACCCCTTAAACAAAAGGACCTCTTCCTGAGCTGTTACAGCCATACTGGCACTCACACACACATACACACACACACACACACAGACTTAAGTATCAGTTGTATTTTCAGCTGAGACCAAGAACATTGCTCTAATTCCCACAGATCTCTTTTTCACTGTGGCGCTGCTACAGACTTGCAGAGCAGTGGGTCAGACTGTGATACATATGAGCATCTTCATGAGCATGAAAAACACTGCTTGACAAAATCCAGGCAAATTGCAAACATGAACATGCTGATTGAAACAGGCTGAAGGAGCAGCAATCATTTAACGTGCTGTATCTTGAAAGTGGCTCCTCTCTCAGCTCTCATCCAGGAGCACTGGTAATCTACAATTGTCCCTTTTTTGTCTGCTGCATGTCCTAAAAACTTCCTCTCTGTCTCTCTTCCTGAGCGTCTCTCCTGTCTTTCCTTTGTTATTCGTTTCGGGTCTGAAGATCACGGTTTTATCCGTGTTAGCAGAATTCCGGTTAGCAGTTGGAATGCCAGGAACGCTCAGAAAATTGTGCAGAGCGCAGCGGCCTGATCTGACATCTCCTTTGATGTGTTAGAGAATGAGTGATGGGAGAGAGACTGTGTGTGTGTGTGTGTGTGTGTGTGTGTGTGCGTGCATGTTTGTGTGTATGTGTGTTAGAAAGAGACAGAGTCAGTGAGAGAGAAGGAAAAGGAGCGGGAGGCGTACGGATGGAGGGACAGACAAAGGGAAGCGTGAATATTTGCAGTCAGGAATGTGTGCAAAACAAAGGAAGGCTTCATGGGAAAATAGAACAGCGAAGAATTCAGTATAAATAACTGCAGTTTTTGTCTTTAGGTAGGAGTGGAAGATGAGAGCGAATGTGTGCGCGAGTGCGTTAGTGTGCAATTGAGATCTGGAAGGTTGTGGTTCGCCTAATTTCACATCAAGATAAAGTGTTATTTTGGTTTACACTTCCTCCAACCCCTCTCCCTCCCTCCGTCTGTCTCACGCTCACTCTTCTCACTATGCTCCTGGCAAAAGAAGTTTCTAGAAACAGTCTTATTAAAACAGAAACACAAGTATATGAATACAGTGCATACACATGACCAAGAAATAAAAGACTGTTTACATAATTGACAGAGTTAATTCAATTTCAATTCAATCGAGCTAGCATCCATTAAACTAATTTAATCAAAAAAAGCTTAAGTGAACTGGATATGAATTCCTCTGGAGAAGCCCCACTGTTTTTAACTTTTTGAAGATATGGCAAGGAAGTGTGTTTGGCTGGAAGCAGTTATGGATTAACAAGTTTGCCCTGTGTACAGAGGAAGGTATTGGGTTTACTTGCAAGAACATGTGTTATTATGCATGATACGAGTTGTGGATCATCAGTCAAATTATCGATGCTTTCTTCTTTGCTGCATGTGTTTCTGCGTTGCTTGTATTATATGAAGTCCGTTGCAAAATAGATAGAAGGAAAACTTGTCCAACAGTTCCAGGTACATGTGCCAGTCTCATGGTCTCAGCGAGGGGGCTGAGAGGGACACGCACACTCACACTTTTCATGGTGTGTGAGGAAGATCTCATCTATGACCCAGCGCACACGCGGCCTCCGCTGGCGCTGATACAGAGTGACCTCTGGGGCGTACTTCAGCACCTAGAGGAGACAGGGAGGAAGACAGTCAGGATGAAAAGGCTCAGAGGGGAAGTAGACTTGCATTGTTGCCTGAATTGTCGGTCGGTGTTGAAAATATTGTCAAGGCATTGTAGGTAAGGCCAATACATCCTGTTTGAATTAGAAAGAGGAAAGGAATGAGACATAGAGAGAGAGTGATACGGGTCTGATGTAAAGAACATTCCTCATGACAAATCACTGTAACAGGAGTTCAACAGAAAAGCTGAGAGGAATTCTTTATTGTCATAAAAACTTGACATTGGAGAAAGCGGAAGAAGTTGCAATAGATTAAGGCGAGGTTTCAAAGAATGCAGTAGTGTATTGTGTAACTCTGGAGGCCATGAGAAAACAATGGTATGTCCACCCTTCCCCTCGGTCAGTCATAAACAAACTGACTGCACTGGACTACACTGGAATTCCTGTATTATTTCACCATTCATTTATTAATTCCTTCTTATTTGTTTTCAGGGTAACTGAGAGCTGGAGCCTGACCCAGTAGGGAAACATCCAGGACAAGTTTCCAGTGGGCTCACTGCTGACTGTGCACACAGAAAACTGTCTCTGAAAACATACCAAACATTGGGCAAAGGGAAGGAATTTAGTCTTACAGCATACACACAGATGTCCACACACTGATAGTGAATTGTAAATATTTTTTCTATGTCAAGACCAGTCTTGGGCAAATTACTTTAAAATTGTAATTAATTATTGGTTACACATTGATCATTGTAAAAGTAATTACATTACTTATTACTTAGCAGCAAAAATAATGTTACATTATTGGTCACCTTTGTTACTCAGCTGTCAGCTCTGTCAAAGTTGCCTTTAAACAACTCAAAATCCTCCACACCCACACATTGCATCTTTTGTATTTAACACATGTAGAAATATAAAAGGGGACATTTGTGTCATTTTGTGGTTTAACAAGCAGGCAGGATATAGTTTGGAAGGATTTACTGACCATCCAACAGCTAGCGTTAGCATAGCCTCAGTGACTCACCCACTCACCCTCCAATTCTGAACAAAACCAGCGTGACTCTTGAATGTAGGCTACCTGGTTAATGTTGGCAAGCCAGCTAACAACACACAATATGTGAATAAGACAAGTTTAGAATTACTGAGAGTTGCATTGCTCCTCATCCAGAGCTGTCCATCAGCTAAACGCAGGAACCAAACTGACATCAACCCTCCATTAATCCCGATAAGGCAGCAAGCACGCTGACCCCATAGTGTAAAAGTAACAGAGCGTTACTGGGATTAGTAACTGTAATGTAATCACTAAATTTTAAATTGTTATCCCTTACACTACTTGTTACTGAAAAAAAGTAATTACATTAATGTAACATATTACAAAGTAACGCATTACTGCCCAACACTGGGCAAGACATTTGCATATTTGGGCTTTAAAGCGAGTCTGTGTAACTTTTGCTGAACAGTGGCCCCAAGTGACAGTTACAGGATAATGATAAATGCTAAAACATAGTTTAACAGTAGCTTCATTATAACTGACTCCTTAATGTCGGTTATACAGCAATATCTATCTAATGTTTGATAGTTTTAATATCAGCTAGTAAGTCTGTAGTGGCAAAACTCCTGAGAGACTTGAAGTGATCAAGGGTGTATTTTATTGCTAATGAATTTAATTTCTCATTTTAAAGATGAAGAATATGATATTTGTTTGTTCAGAAGTTACATAGTCTCACTTTAAACAAAAATTAAACAAGTGATTACAAATGTGGTGTCAAAATGTAGGCTACAAACCTTTATAAATACTTCAGTGGTTACGTTTACTCTGGATTTTTATAAAAGTAATTGATTTCATTGTTGGATTTACTCAACATTTCACTAGAAGTCACTTTGTTGCAGATCGCCGCATTGATAGGAAGTACAAATTGTTCCACAACTGATGCAGTGAATCTGTTCTCCAAAGCTCAGTGAAATTAAGGCTGGCCATGATTTATGTCAGCACTTCCCAGCACTGAGACAATAGGGTGAGTAATAATGTGTTTCTTAAGAAGTTAAGTCAGTGAAGGAAGCAGTAACAGCTACTGCAAGAACACACATACACACACTCATGACAACCCATATACAGGTAGCTCTATGCATGTACAGTATATACAGACATGAACAAAATCTTTTTCATACTCTCATACACAGTGACTCACACAAGCACAATTACAACCCAAATCCCACTTTTGTCTAAAGTCCCATTGTATGATTTTAACAGAGAGAGAGAGAGAGAGGGAGAGAGAGTCCTATGGACCATGTTTCAATAATGAAGCTATGCAAGAACAAAGACACAAAGAGATGGAGGGAAGAGAGAGAAAAGAATGAATGACAGGCTTAAAGAGCAAGAATGGTGCACAGCAAAGGGATAAATTGAAAATGTGAATTGGGAAGAATGAAAGGATGATGGGAGCCCACCGAGAGAGAAAGAGAGAGAGAGATAGAATGCTAACAATGGATCGACAGAGATATGGAGTGATTGGAGAAAGGAAGAGATAGAAACGAATGGAGGATAGAAACAGGGAGGCTGCTGGTGCATTGCTGCTTCATTGTTGATGCAGCGCCTGGCTCTGCACGCCCAATTTCTCCCTGCTTCTCCCTGCTTCTCCCTCATTCCTCATCTGAATCTCTCTGTTGCTCCTTCTCACTCATTCACTCACCCACACAACACCGATTTCACGCCTTCCAGATATGAACCTTAACTGGAAATTTGACACGTTGGTCTCATGTTTGAATAATTCTGTAATAGTCATGACAGACAGCAGTCTTACTACGTCTGACCTAATAATCTTGTAACACTTCGAGCACTGTAATAAATCTGTCATTTCATTTTCATTCTAACGGAAGGGGAAACAAAATCAATTTCATACAACAATACTGAATGAGTCAATTTACTTTAAGTATTTTGAGCATTTTTGCCTTTAATTGCTATTGGGCAACTGAAATGTCCCTCATGTGAATGTCCCTCACATTCACAATGGTCCTTAACAAGTTTTAAAACCTGTCACTGACAACTGTCAACCTTCTTCTTCCCTAATGTCATTACTTTCCATTTCTCCCACTGTTCTCCAGCAGTGACGCCACTCCCTCTTGCACACCAGGTGCCAAATGTCACACGAGCATTGCTGCTCCATCCATAATGGTCCAGTCATGTTTGAATAAAGGCCCTAAGGAAAATCTATAGACAAGAGACAAATGTTTAGAAGCCCAAAGGCCATTACTTTAAGAGACGTGAATCTGGCAAAGTTACAGATATTATGACTGAAAAGAATTTTCCTCCCTCTTCTTTATTTTTTTTGCATTTTAACCTTTCCCCCTCTTTGTTTCTCATGGTCTCTTTCACCCACTTTCATGCTGATAAATCCTCCTTTGTTTAAGACATGCACACTTGATGTAGTCATGTGTATGTGTGTGTATTTGAGTGCCTACGTAGTCTTTGTACTGTAAACTCTACAATCTCTATTTCCCTGCCGACAGGGCAGACACAGTCTTGCGATTGTTGGGTGTTAGTTTGTTTTTTTGCTTGTGTGCCTGTTTGGTAATTTCCCGAATTAAGGAAATCAAACAGAATCAAGCAAAAATGACGTGGTCACGCCCATGTGTTTATCCTCTCCTGCCAGTGGTTATTAAACTGGGTGTGAGCAAAAACAGGACTCACATATCATAAATGGAATGATGCTTTGACTGCTCCACACCCCACGCTGTCATTCTCGCAGTGTTTATACCGAGCGTGTTTGAGTGAAGCTTCATGTTCAAGGGCCTACCTCATGTAGTTTGAGCGTTGTCTTGGCAGCCTGACAGGTGCAGCCGTTGTTCCAGTTATCAGTTCCGCAGCCACAGTTGCCTCCGCAGCGTTTGACCAGCAGACATCGAGGGAAGAAGACAGCGTTGGTGGCCCTCAGCTCCTCACGCAGGTTTACAGAGTAGTTGCGAGGGGTACAGCTGTAGCGCTTGACATCTTCATAGAGACGGTTCAGATCAACTGGATGGTGAGAGAGACAGTGAAAGTGTGAGAAAGAGAGTAACCTGTACATTAGTATTAGAGTTTTTGATCTATGTATTTTGTAATTTGTGGATATTGTGGTGTTTTTGCACTGCACATTGTTACTTTGCAAGGCACTTTGTGTTTGGCCAGTACTGTAACAGGTTTGTTTTTTGTATTTTATGTTGTTGAACATTCAAATTTGACCTTTTATTTCTTCATTTGTGTTTGTCATCATAATAATGTACCTTTTCATTATTTCAATACACTGCATCTGCTGCTGACATTATCATAAAAGACATCACTTCCTCACCAACTGTTTATTAGAGGAATGATTGTGTCATACAGTGTGAAGCCAACAGAAACAACAAAATGTTGCTTTTTCTATTATAATACTGGCTGAAAATATTAAGGTTCTTCTTTTTCACAAAACACATATTTAGGGAAGCTGTTTTAAGCAATTGTACAGTTATTGCTTGTCTATTGCTTCATATCATCATAAATAGAAATGTGTGGCATATTGGAGACAGCGGTAGAAGAATGAAATGGAAGCAGGAAGGAAAATAAGGCAAAGTGGCTTTGATTCACAATAAAAATATGCTCAATATTGACTGAATGAAAATGGCTGACGTGGAGAGAGACTATTAGTTATGAGTACAATTGCAACAACAATTGACTGTAGAGGGAGCGATGGAGAGATGAGTGGAAGGAAGACAGCACACAAAAATACAGAGAGAGAGAGAACACAAAGGCCAGAAGAGGAAGCAAGGGCCATTAATTGATTGTAGAGTGAATGTATTGATTGCAGGCTTTCTTTATGTCATCACTTTGGAGAAAAAAAATCACCTCGTTTGTGCACATAAGACCTTTTATTCAATGGCCTGCTGCAGTGGTTCAAAACTAATTTCAAGGGAATCAAAGGGATCATGGGACACACTGATAGGAAATAAGGGACTAAAGCACAGATCCAGTGGGGAATACCAGGAGCTCTAGGACTGGGAGCTTAATGAAAATCTGTCTGTATGTCTATTTGTTTCACGAGTATTGGCATTAGAGACCACTGACCGAGTGACATAAGTGCACATTGTTGCACAAGGGGAACCTGAGGTTGAACTGTAAAAGCTTATATTAATACACAGCTGAGTCATTTAAAAAAAAAATTTATGTGCTAAACGTTTGTAGTTTTTTCATGGGGGCTGTAGTTTTTTTTTGTGCTCACGAAGTAATCTTAGTTTAACTTCCTTAAAATCATGACAGTGCTGTGTTCCATACAGAGTTGTCTTAGAATATGGAAAGTAATCCCCAGGGACAAGCTTCATTTTTTTCAGAAAGCCAGATGAAAGAAACGCTGAATAAGAGATTGCATTGAGTTATAGAAGCTAGTGGATCAGAGGCAACCCTGGACATGACGTCATGACCTCTGCTGTTCTAGCTGTAACTACTGTCAGCAACTTTCAGTAGAAAATACTCATAAAGTGTTTCTGTGCCCTTAATGTGTCCAAAGTGGTAGAAAAACGCAAGGAAAGCATACTGTTCCATTGTGACTAGTGTATAAAATCCAATAGGACTGGGTGATATAGCCACAAAATATGTATATCAAGCTTGGGGTTGATTCACGATTTTTAATAGATTTTCATTTGCCTGCAAAATGCATCATATCTTTTTAGACAGTTGTGCACGATAAATGAAAGACCTATACCACCTGCAAGGCTGTCATCATTACGCATGAAATACAGGTTATCCCACACAGCTATTGACTGCCAGCGCCAGATGCTTCAACTGAGTAGAGCATATCCAGTTTAATAATCAGTTTCAGTACAGACAGATTAATTGATCAATAATAGATCTGCTGTTGTTTGTATTTCTTTAAAAACATCAGCCTGATATCTGCAGACTGCTAACTAGCATCAGCTACCCGGCAGGGACAAACTGAGCAAAGTAGAATCTGGAGACTGTTCAGTCGACTCCCAGCTCTCCAACTCTTGTAACAAGAGAAGATACCAAACACAAACTGAGAGAACAGATCAGTTTGCAGAGTCATTTTCAGTCTGAAGATGAGACCATTAAATTCACTGTGAGACAGAGCAAACTGGAGTCACAACAGACCTGTGCAGGTCTGTGTGTCATGCAGGTGCACATGTATTGTAACTAATCATGCCACAGTTTACGTGACTGTCACAACTCAAAAAGGCTAATGTAGCAGCTGACATATGTCATTTTTTGACTAAAAATAAACTTTTTGAGCATGTTGTAATAACTCAGTTTTCACAATTCAGACATCATACACATCTTGCAAAAACAAACATTTGAATTAATTTGAAATATCGCCCAGCTCTGATATCCAGTAATGAGGCACCAATTTTATGAACACAACCACTGTTTAACACATAGCAGTTGTTCTTTTCCAACATGGAGTAAAAACAGGCATTGAGAAGCATTTCTATTTTGGAAATAGGCTCTGGACTTGCCCTTGCCCCTCTGTGCAGTGGGGACGGGAAGGTAAGGCTTCACTCAGCACAGCCTGATTGACATCACACAGTACCAACGCAGGCAGCGAACACATTATGTGTGCCACAGCAAACTTGATTAGTTTGGATATTCCAGGAAAAGTCTAAATTTGAGGATTGCAAGGCAAGCTCCATCAGTCAATATGAGCTGTTGATTATTTAGCTCTTAATTACACATTATTTCAAAAACGGATACCAGTGGATAGTGTAAGCTGAACTGACTCAAGCAGTTTGAGTCTGTCAGTTTGATTTGTTTATTACACTAATATAAAAGGTTGTCAAAGGTTAAGGACATTGCCTTAATGGGCTCCCCGGGTTCACAGGAGACAGCTTTGAGCACCACGGGAGTCACCCACTTCACTTCAGTCAGATGCTTCACTACCTGCAGAAACCACTTTAGGAGAGGGTGACTGAACAGCGGCCCAGCAAAAGCAACATGACAAGAAGAAATCGCTGATGCGTTCACCTTTACGGAAGAATGCAGCTGTCCTCTGTCCAACAGAAAGTGGGGGAGAAAGCACTAAACTGATCAAACAATATTGTGCATTGAGCTTCTAGACCCCATAACCTTTACGTTTTAGACAGCGATAGCGGAGTGATTCTGTGCACACTGAATAGTCTGTACCAAAGAGGGGAATAATCCCATATTCATCAGTCTGTAGCCATTCAGGGCCAAAATAATGAGTGTCTACCCCAGAATTAGATTTTAGCCATTGTGATGCCTGAGAGAGGGCTCCCAAAACCTGGTGGAAGCATCACCAATTCATTTTCTTTTGTTCACTCTACAATCTGGAGCTAGAATCTGGAACTAGACTCTAGCCTGACTCCTGAAGTCCCCTACGTTCTACGTCCCAGAACGTAGATGCAGGTTTTGGGTATGATACCTTTTCTACAGGTTGGTTGGTTAATTCTTTTTAGCCCAACAACTGCAGCCTGTTTTGGGCAATTAGAGGACAAAGCCTAGGTGAAATGGGACAATCCTTTTTTGAAACAAGTTCATTTGTAGTGAAGATGAGTAGGAGTTCCTTTGGCCATTACAAGATTTTTCACTTCATTGAAGTACAATGGGCTTTTACATCCCCATACAAGAATAAAGATCAATACTTGCAGTGAACTACCACAGTGTAGTCTTGGTGAGATTGGCTTGCATCCAGTTCAATGACATTTGCTTTTGCGAACAATGCAATGCAACAATGTAACAAGAGAGATCTCTCATGCAAAAGAAACGGCCTAGAAATCTCATGTCCTCTGTATTAGTGTAACAATGACAAATTTGCTTGACATACAATATTGTGTGAGTGAGAGAGGAACCAAAGGGAAGGTGCTGTGCGGGTCAAGGGAAGCCTAATGCTATTGATAATCAATAAGCAATTGTTCACAAAAAGAAATCTTTGCTATGGGGGTTTCCATTCATGACGCAAATCGCCCAATGAACAATGAACAACAATAGAAAAAGAGACAGAGAAGAGGTTATCATCATTTGCTTTAGCATTATATATAGAGGGAGATGTAAGATAAAGGTGCTCCGTTTATACTGGCAACCTTGATTATGATTCCATTTAAGTGTTTCTAAATTGCCCATAATCATAGAATGTGTTTTCTGTCTCTAGGCCTTTAAGTGCCATGGTGAGATAACAACAGAATAAGATTAGAGATTAGAAGAAAATAGAAAAGAAATGCAGTAAATAGAAGCTACTTTGTGCACTTTGTATGCATGCATCTGTTTGTCACTCTAAAATCCCTGCAGTCTATCCTAGAGATATTTGTTGTATGCACATCTGCTATTGAGTACAACAGGCTAAAGGAAAAGTGGATTATGTGTGTATTTGTGTGAGCTTTAAGAGGTTAAATAAGGCCAACTGATTGAAACAGAGTGTCTGTGTGTGATATTTCAAAAAATCTTGTTTGCGTTGGATTTTTGTATCCAACGCAAACAAGAAAATCACTGGTGAAAATCACTTTAATCCTGATCCAATCATTTTAATAAATCTGGCCATTTTTCCATGGAAATCGCTAGAAACTGAAAATAATGAGCTTTTACTTAAGGTTGACTTATCCTACTTAATTATCTTATAAAACAGTAAAACCAAGTTTGAAGTTCTTTTGACTTCTAAAATACTAAAAGGAGACAATTTTAAGAAATGCAATGCGTTATTCTGCACAAACTTTTCTTTGTATTTTGTATTATATGTAAGGCATCTTCATTGTGTATGAAATAAGCAATACTACGAGTATTATGTGTGTCTCAACCAAAACCTTATAGGCCTTATGGGTAATTGAAAATGTTGACTGCAGTCAATGTCTTTCTTCAGGATCCACATGTAGCAAATTATGCTTAACTGTCTGAATGATACTGGCTATGCAGCCATCTGTTAAAGGTTTATCATTTACAATAGCACATCTGCTATTAAAGAATTATACTTGCAGTGATAAAAGGACAAAATGTTATGTTCCATGTAGCCACAGACACAACAAACACTACTTAAAGTAACTTACTAAACTGAGATGTAACATCATGGAGGGTGAATCAGCATGAAGAATTCATCTCAGCACCCACAGCTACAGTACACTCCTGTCATTCTGTTACATTAAATATACCTTTTCTTACAGCCAGATCAAAGAAATCTTTTTGACTGCATTCCCTTTTTTTTGTGAAAACTACAGGTGACAGAGAACCCATCATTTCTGTTTTTGATTCCCTTGAAGAACAAAATAGTAGCTTTCTAACAGGTAATGGTTTCAAAGTTGATGACAGAATTGTGAGGATGACAGGAGTCATGACGGGTGTCTCTAATGTTTGTTTACACATGTCCCGAGGTGATGCAAGGCCTGGCGTAAAAGAGCTGCTACAAAAGCACTTTCTACTCCATTGTCTGTGACGGGCAAACTCAGTTCTGTCTTCTGAGACCAAATGCAGGGAATAACAGGTATGTGTGTTTGGGTAAGGTGCTTGCTCATACGAGTCACACAAAGACACAGGTCCCATGTTGGTTTTTATGCTCTGATTGTGTGGGTGTGTATGTGTGTCTGTGCTGTATATGAGTGTGTGTCTGTGCTTGCAGGGTTGAGTTTGTGTCTGTTTAAGAGGAATAAGTGTAATCTCAGAAAAGCAGTGGTGTGGAACCCTGTCATGGAGTGTGGGAGAGAAAAAGACAGAAAGACTGAGAGCAAGCAAGACTGCAAGAATGGCTATGTCACTCACTCACACAGTCACCAATGTGTGTGTGTATGTGTGTGAAAAGTACAGAACATATTCTGCTCCAGTCCTATACAAGTATTTCTGAGATTTTCTTGGCTTGTATGAGGATTATTATGATTTTATGTTAACTTGTTTGTGAATTTAGAGTCCCAATTAATATTATGATCAGCCTTACTGTCCTTCATGGGAACAAAGGAGGTTGTGAGCTGCTGTGTGTGTGTGTGTGTGTGTGTGTGTGTGTGTGTGTGTGTGTGTGTCTTAATGAAAACAAAGCTAAGCTGCTGACTGTGGCAGATTTCTGCTCTGCTGCACATGCTGAATTTCCAATTAGAGAGAGGTACGCTGGTACAGTGTATCAAAGACCTGCAGAACCTATGCACCTCTCTGTAGTGGTGCAACATACACTGACTCCCCATATATGGCGCTGTCTCATGCCAGCAGGGAACACACATGCACTGATAAATAGAGATAGATTTGCTGTCAAGTGCATATATTTACTGAGGAACAGGAGAGCCCTCAGGTAGAAAGAGGGAGAGAGTCTTGGAGAAAGATACAGAGGTACAGGTGAGAGAGAGGAGGTCGAAAGCACTCCGCTCTGTTGCAAGCTTGAAGGCTTCTATAGACAAGACACACATCCCCAAACACACTCCCCCACGACTGTGTGTGTGTAATAAATGTATGTGTGCCAAATTGTCATATCTACTCTAAGACATCCGCTATCTCTGTGCATCCATTGCCTCAGTGACTCCAGGTCGTTGGCACTGACTTCATAGTAAATCACTGCCTTGAACTGTTGGTCCTGTCTCACCTTAAATCTGTCACTGACTCACTTTCAGACCCCCTAGAGGATAAATTTCTCATTTGATGAAGCAACAACAACTTAGTCAGGGTATGTTGTTGCATTAAAATATGAGCAGTAGTTTTTTTTTTTTTTTTTAACATAATGATCTTTTATATCAACAGAAAATTTGAAAAAAGAAAAATGTATTTTAATTTCTATATATACCTCCCTTCAAACACAAACTGTTTATGTAGCAAAACTCTATCAGTGCTCTTTTAATTCTATTTTTCCAGTTCCTACATTCAGAGCAAGGGAGTAAAATACACCAATATTTCTTCTACCTTTATGTATTCCTCCTTACATGTCAAATGAAAGGATAGGTTCAAAATTTTTCAAGACTATCTTAAAACAATACAGAGGACAAGAGGTTTTGCTTGTCACAATCATTTTTCCTGTTTATACTGACCATTAGGGGATCCATAATAGTCCTCCCTCTAGCAAAAATACATTAAATGTTTATCTGAAGCTAATATGATGCTCCAGCAGTCTGAGTTAGTAAAATTAAATGGATATCTTCCAAAGTAGCATTTCTTTTGGACAATATTTTCCTGTTGAGCTACAGTGTAGGATGGTAACAAAATGAGGGAATTTTGTACTAAAAAGTTTGCAACTTTGGAAGATAAGCTGCAGATGAATTTTGGAATACATTTTGGAACAAAATGAGGACTGTGAATTGTATTCCCCGTTACTTACATTGAAAGCACATTAGAAAGGGGTGTTATAATGGACTTCATGAACAGGAAGAATGATTACAGCAAGAAAAACCTGACTATTGTTTTAAGACACTTGAATAATTGTGAACCTATCCTTCAAGTGTGTAGAGATACAACCTATCACCAGACAACTTGATGTTATTGTAGCCCTCTATCTTACTTGCAGGCTGTGTAACGATGTTTCAGTTGAATATGCAGCACTTCATTAGCATGTCAGTTTTCATTGGCTGTCACCTGTGCTATATTAGACCATAAGGCAACAATCTGCTCCCAGAGTATATCACTGCTCTCATTTTCCTTGCATTAACTTTACTAACTCTGCATGTCACCACCAGTCCTGGGAGCTCATTATAAAAGTCCTCTTGGATTTATACTTAAATGTAATTCTAAGATCTCCTCCTACATCATGCTTATGTTGGACTCATAAGAGCAGTGACTTTTTGTTCCATTTCTTTTTATATTGCTTCAAAGTTCAAAGAGGACAATATATAATCAAACAGTATAAAACATATGTAATATGTCTGCTTGATCCAAATGATCCCTCTATTGAAAATGAAATATTAAAACCAAAGAGGCTGCATCATTATTTTTCCTGACATTGAACTTGGTATCTGGTATCTTTTTTGGGGTCTTAGGGCTAGAATTAAAAGCCTCATTTAGCATTATTCTTTAAATGACTCTGTGTGGATTTTTTATACAGCAACAGAACGCTGCTTCTTATAGAATGTTAAATGCATTTTATGCAACCTAGACTTCAACTGCAGGGCTATACTTTGTACATTAGTGACTATATTAATGCTGTGAAATTTTCTTTACTTTTTGGTCATATACTTGAAGAGAGTGAAATAAGAACTACATTTTCACTGTTCTAATCCTCTGTCCATGTGTTAATTGTTCAGCTGTCTCATGTTATGTTGCAAATATTTGTCCAAAACATAATTTTTGACTATTTTCATATTTTCATATCAAAATTCCTGTCTTTCCTCCTTTTGCAAAACATTTTCCAAATGTTTGATGATTCATCTTGAACTCAGGGGTGTTTACAAAAATTAATCCAATCAAATGTGACTGTGGGCAACTAGCTAACCGCACCCATTATAAAACCGCACTTGACCGCTTGTGGGTCATAGTGGCTTGTGGAGCAATATGGAAAGAGATATGGGATAGGGTGATCCAAAACTTGGATATCTTACCTTTATTATGCCTGCTAGCCAGATGATAGGCCCTGGATCTATAATGTATGTGTGTTTGAGTGTAGATGGTGTCCAGGTCCTGCCTCCAGGTCTCTGGGTTCAGGGATCTGAGAAGCTGTTCTATAGTGTCAAAGGCAGCTATGGTCCGGTCCAAATCCTCCAAGGAGAATGGAACCTGTGTGACCGCTGCTGACACCTGCCCGCCACCACTGTCCTGCAAAGAGCCAAGGTCAAAAGACAAAGACAACATTATTAAATTCTATTGTTACTCTAACTCCATAATGCTACCCAATTTAAATGGTTACTGGAGATTCAGAGGACAAGTCTCAGTGTTTTGCAGTGTCTGGTAGTGAAACAGGTGGTTTTGCTAAATATATTTTAGCAGTTTCCTGTCAGGTTTCAGGGTGACAGCCGTGCATAGGGGGTGTGTGTATATACTTCTGTCAACTAATCCTTGACAATGTTCTTTGTGACATAAAAACTGCATATTTTATTGCTCAGTCTTGTTACAGCATATGCTCTTGTGGGGAGGTCAGCACTGTTTCTTTGCAAGCATTGAAAAGATATCCGAGGATTCAGGGGAGGATTTTGAGATATCGACAGATAAGCTCCACAAAGAAAGAAAGAACCCCGAGCATAAAGGTCACAGTCCCTGTTGATCATACAGACTCAGATTGCTCTAACACTTCAAGTCTTTTAGGAGATCCTCGCTAAACACTTTGGCTTTAAATGGAAAGCAGATTTTTTAAGAGACCTGATGAAGACAGTGTAGCTCTTTTTATGTTATATTCTACCCTATTTCTAAATTTATAATAAATTTAAATTAACATACTGTTGTTATATCTTTCTGTATTGTAGAATGCATTTTTTCTCCCCAAACTTAATAAAATAATAACCATACTGAATTGGTAATAATATCCTATACTTATTTTGTTGGTATCATTATTTTTGCAACATACTTCTAAACCTGGGTAACAAAAACCTACAGATATATATCAGAAACTGTCATTCAATCCTGAACTGAGTCTGTGTTATGTGTAATGTAGGCTGAGATGGAGATAAGAAAAAAATGAGAAAAAAAAAATAAAAAGATTATAATGCCATTCTCATATGAAACATGTACTTTCAAATGTGATTTTGCTCTATATTTTATTAGTTTTCCACTACAGTGAACACTGCCCTCTCCTACAGGCTATTTATCTAGGTAGGAGGCATGTAAGACTATTAAACTTGTGACATTAGCTGCCAGGGGGCGGCTGTGGCTCAGGAGGTAGAGTGGACCTTCCACTAATCGGAAGTCCGCATGTCGAAGTGTCCTTGGGAAAAATACTGAACCCCAAATTGCTCCCGAAGGCTGTGCCATCAGTGTGTTAGTGTGTGCATGAATGATTAGAAACTCCTCCTGGGGAGCAGGTTGGCACCTTGCATGGCATCCTCTACCATTAGCATACGAAGGTGAATGGGTGAATGTGGCATGTAATGTAAAGCGCTTTGAATGGTCGGAAGACTAGGAAGGCGCTATGTAAAAGCAGTCTATTTACCATCCATTTATCATAATCAGCACTGACTCCCATGCAGGTCAACGGACAAGGGTGATGAGAAGATTCATTAAATCTAACATGGGAACAGAAGTGCAACTCTGGTACATCACATTTGTTAACATTTATTGTAGGAGCTTCAATACAGTGACTTAATCAGTATAAATTAAAATGGATAATGTAAGTATCACCCTACTATGCTATATAAATGTGACCCTGGCTTATGTAAAATAAATTATGACTTGACATCTCAACTGTATGTTGTATTTTAGTCAAGTCAAAAGCTCCATTAGATTACTTTCCAAATAACTACATATTTTCATGTAATAGTAAAATTTGTATGTATCTTCACTATAAACTGTAGCATTTGGTATAACAGTTTTTTTTTAAAAATCTCAAATTCAGCATAACAATGAGAAGTTAATAAGCTAATAAGCTATTGAATGTATCACTCTTTAGATTTGACTAGTAGTGTGAAACAGTTACAAACATGAACTTAATAAAACAACCACAAATCAGTGGGAAAGATAGTGTCTCAGAGCGCCATTTGAATGTAAGAGGCTAACAAATTGTACATGCACATGCCATCTGCACTGGCACTGACATATACTTACATACGCACACAAAAACATACACCCCCACACACATAACCATTATCAATCCATGCAGAAAAACTGCCATACAGCTCAATGCACACTAATTATTATAATCACATATGTCACTGAACCCCACTGCACTTACACACAGACACACACAAATTACACTGATTATACATACTTACAAAAACATTAGTCTAAGGAAGCATGTCATTTTACATCTCAGGCTTCATGCATAATACATACAGTACAGACATGCATTAATGTATCTTATGTGAGAGTGTGTTGGCCCATGCAAATGGACCATATGACATTATTATTAGTGTAGCCATTGTTCCTCTGTGTGCTTTAGTTATAAATAGTATGTTCCACCAGCAAAAAAATAGCTAGGAAGAATGGAGTATAAGTTTTCTAAAAACATGGATATTTTTGATATGAAATTATATGATATGATATGATGATGGTGATGGCATTTTCCTCGCTGTGTATTTCTTTCTATAGTTCAAAACTATTACATGTGCATTTATTTCTTTTATTTAGTGGTCAATATTTCTAATTATAACTGAGGTCAAGCATGCCTAGTTGATATTCATTTTAAGATTTTAACAATTCATAAAGTGTGTATGACTCACCGACACGGGCATAGTGACAGCCTCCCAGTTGGTGTTGGATGCAGGCAGAGGAGAGTCATACTGCAGGAATGGAAGGCAGAAATAATCAATCAATCAATCAACCAATGAACTGAAAATACAAGAAACCTGTGGCTTACATGTACCTCCTCAAAAATACTGACACATCACAATAAATACAGGCAGAGGCTACATTAATATGATATGTGATTGGTCTGCTTGGCTTGGCAAATAAATTACTAATTAAACCAAGGTATGGTTAAGTTAAGGTAACTGAAAATACTGGGTGAAGTCTAGTTAAGATCATGGCAATGGTTAATCTTAGAGGCAGATGTTTAAAAGACACCAACAATGATTGTTGGGAAGAAATGGTCAACTGTGTCGATACCAAATTTTTGTCAGAAAATGGGACTTTTTGTCCTGGTATCATAATGTCACGCTTTTTCCTGCTTTTCTACAGAAAACAAGGATTGTTTTGAGCTGTACCATCCATACGCCATAGAGATTTACTGCATTAACACTACAACCCTTTAGTCAATCTGAAATGGAATGGAAGTTTTCTATGAGATGGACGACTGAGCCAAAAAGGTTAGTGGTGCGCATAGCACTTTAATGGTAATGCCACATACTGCAGGTTATATTTTTCTCATTCTGTCAGACATAATGTTCATATTATATATATTTCTACTCTTATTCTCAGTGTGCTACTCCTACAGAATCTGCACATAGCAACTACAGAACAGGAGCTGTTGGTAATGGCTGAGGTTAGGCAACTATGTCAAGGTTAGGGAAAAATCACAATCATCAGTCGGGATGGAAACCTGTGCTGCCAAAGATGGGGTGGAGTGTTCACATGTTATCTAAGGCTATCCAAGATATTCAGGTGTCTGCCTGTCGAACTGAAGGACTGTCAGGTTTGTCAGCAAAATCCCAAAGAATTTCAAATGAAGCTGGTCACAGCATGCCTTTGCGTGTGTGTGTGTGTGTGTGTGTGTGTGTGTGTCTGTGTGTGTGTGTGTGTGTGTGAGTGTATGAGAGAGAGAATGAGACAGGATGAAAGAAAAAGAGTGTGTATGTGTGCCAAATATGTCAGTCTGATGGGTGTTTATTACCTAAACGTGCCTTGACCAGAGTTGGATTTCTTGCGCACACACACACACACACACACACACAGTCTCTGGCATCACTCTGTACACACACACACACACACATAAAATCTCACTGGCTATTGAATCCCTCTCCTTGAAGAGTCTTAAATACCTTCTCCGGTCAATGTGGAACAGTAAATCTGTCTTGACCACACTTCAAAGACACAGTGCCCTCACTTTGTCTCTGTGTGTGTGTGTGTAAGTGTGTGTCTTTGAATGTAATAGAGTTGACATCAAAGCCTGTCAGTGTGCAAAGGTTTTTTGTTTAACAGATTCTCCCATGTGTCCTTTGAATAAATGTACTCATACACACACACACACACACCCAGACCAGCTGTGAATGAGGTCAGAAGGTTTCTTGTGAGTGTATGTGTGTGTGTGTGTGTGTGTGTGTGTCTGTGTGTCTACTTGCGAGTGAATGCATGTTTACAGATTCCTTCTCTCATCTCCTTTTAAGGTTAAATGCTTCATGTCAAGCACATCTGGGTCACTTAATAGGGTTGGAAAAAAGTTTAAGAGACAGGGATCAGAACTTATACGGAGGGCTGAAAATCTTTGAGAACTCAGACTGTAGCTACCTACCAGCTGTAGTATCAAACTTTATCTCTTATCTATTAACTGGTCATTGTTTGATGTTTTTTGTGTTACGACATGTTATCATGACAAATCATTTTTAATCGATTATTAAAACTGCATAAAGACGGCAATGTAACATTTTAAATCCGGGATTTTGTGATATCTCATAATAAAGAAAATATATTAAGTAAATACACATAATTATATTAATAAAAAGCATGCACATGTTGGCTACATCTACAATTGCACTACATTACAAAAGGATAACATATCTTTGAGAATGTGCCAAACATAGTTGCTAAAGGAAGCTAGTTATTTGTAGGTGAAATGTTTTTGAACCTAGTTTTTATATGATTCATGAAACAATATTTGTTACAGAAGAATATTTAAGCCACCATATTCACTGGTAGTGAGTGAGCAAATTCTTATTTACAGTAGCAGTCTAGTGGAGGGGACACCAGGGAGCTGTGCCCTTTCAACCTCCATTTTGTACAGTTGGACACTGGAGCAACGGAAGATTAAATGTGTGGTGGATGGTCAGAAAGGCAAGAGAATTTCCCTGTCGACTTTTACCCTGCACAACTAGTTATCTTACTTTCAGCCAGAGGACATTTAACTTAGCAGATGAAACACACCAGCCACATTTATACTGTTTCATTTGTGTCTGAGTCGGAACTAATTTCAAAGTTAAAGTCAGGAAAATGCTCATTCGAGTCATGTAGCACTTTTGCTTTTCTTTGTTGTAGTTTACTGTGATACTTCTGGCCTTAATCTGCAGTATATTTAGAGAAATATATTAGTTTTGCTAGCCTCTGTTACTGATTGATTTACACAGTGCTGAAGTGCTAACTTAATCTATCTTGAAATTAAGTTTCACACTGATACCAGCAGGTGGTTTGGTCATTCATGGGGAGTTATGTATCTAATGTCTCCAGCAGCATCACTTATTTGCTTGGTGCATATATAAGAAGAACTTAGTGCTAAATAGTGCCACCAAGAAAATCTTACATAAACTTGTTAAAAACATGGGTCATATTCTATGAGCCCATTCTGTATGGGAAATGCACATGAGGAATGACTCATGACACAGGAAGGAGATTCTGGGAACAAACCTGGATCATATTTCTTGATCAATAGTCTTCCTCCCACTGCACCAGGCTTAGCAGCACTTCCCAAGAATACTCATCCCCCAAAAATATTTCTGTTACTCATATGATATCAGACAATCAGTACTGGAAAAAGGACATACAAAACCAACTAAACAAACATAAAACAAAAATCTGTAAGGTTTTGTGGAGATCCTATATTCACAATAATTATGATGAGGCTGGTTTGTGCCCTCATAAAGTATTTCCCTCAGCCTTTACAAGGCAACCAAATACATCTTAAAATGCTATCACAAGCCCTAATTATTTAATGTGAGCCTGCACTCCAGATGACAAATCATACTCGCTGAAAACAAGATTTGAAAAGGATCAAAGAAATAATGCTTTGGAGAAAAAACAGTGACATGAATAATGAAAGCCCTCTGTTCAACTACAGTTTTGCCTGCAGATTTTGGGCTTTTGTTTTTTTTCTTTTTTGGAGACGGATGCAGCTGTATTCATGTAAAAGAAATAAATGTAAATTTAAAACTCATCATCCAAAATAGACCCAATCCGAAATTTGGTTGAACTGAACAGCCCCAAATAGGCCCCATTTACACTGTCACTTCAAATGTCTTATAACTAGATAAAATCCAGATGCCATTCAATACACGTTTGTCCACACTTAGCTGCATCCGTTGGCTAGATCACAATTCTGATTGCAATCCATCTTGGTTTTCCCAGGCTACATGCAAATCAAGGTTGGTCCATTCCCTGTGCAAAGTGTGATGGTAATACGCCTGAAGCTGTTTATTAGCTGCCAAAAACCCCAGAAGAATATGTTGTGTACTTCAGCGATTTAGGTTACAAACACTAGCAATAACAGCTAGCTAGCAAACAACTATCCATACACTGCCATAAACAAATAAATGACTTTCATTTTGCTCAAAGTCCACAATCAGTGCGCCTTTTCAATAATCAAAATCAATAAAGCTTCTTTTTTCCTGTGGTTCCTGTAATGACACAGTGAGTGAGACAGCTGATTTCAGTGTAATTTTAGTGTAACTTAAGCTGCTGTTATCACAGGTGACAGATACCGTAAAGGCTATTTCCACAGACTGCTTTCTGCGAAGCTTACGTAATACCTTTTCAACATCTGGTATTAGACAGACCCAAGACACACAGCAACAGATCTTTTAAGAATAATGTTGTACAGGTCAAACTTGGGTTCTGGATTGTTCATAGTTAAAACACGGAGGGGATTTAGGCTAGTAATAAAATCACATTTTGTTTTGGCCTCTTCACTCTTTTCCTTGTATGTTTCCATTTGACTCCAGTCAGTGTTTTCTCTCTCATACTGATGCTGTTTTACTTTGCCTCATGGTTTTTCTTTTATCTAGTCCGCCTCAGTCCACTTCATATCTCTCACTACCTCACAACTGCTTCTCTCTCTCTGCCTCTCTCAGTTCAGATTGTTTTAGTCATTAGCTGACATGCTGATACCATCTCAGACACCTGTTCTCTCCTTCCAATGCTGCTTCTGCTCATTCTCTCTCTGCTTTTCTCTTCCCCCTTTCCTCTCTCTGCCTCCTTCTTCTTATCTGCTCGACAGGTCTGGAGAGAACAAATTAGACCTACTAAATTAAGCCACACACACTGCGCCAGTCTAGCTGAAGGGAAGCCGTGTGTGAAACAGGGAAAGACACAAACATACGCATGAGCACTTTGAGAAATGGGTAAAACTGATCAAATAAGGTGATTAGCCTCCAGAGTTGGATTCTGTTTTAAAATGACAGAGGTGTGATTATTTGACATGCAGAGAAATAACAAAGCGGGGCAGGGAGAAAAGACAGAGAAAGGTAATTGGGAGTTGTTGGTGGTTTATGCAGTGGTGGAAAGTAAAGTAAATACATTTACTCAAGTACTGTACTTAAGTACAATTTTGAGGTACTTCATTGTCATTATTGTCATTCTATTGGAAAGTCATGAGGCTGCTTTGTAGTATTTTTGGTTCAGGTCATTTAAGATCTCATTTGGCTCAAACATACAGTTTATTGCTGTGAGATTCCTCTATTACCGTCTGTGCTCCTCGTTTGCATATTGCCATAGCAATGTAAGACATATGAATTTGTCGTGGTGTGAGACTTTGAGGTCACCCGCATTGCTGCGATTATCTTGATTTTATTTTTTATTTGCTAGAGATGCCACTGCAATCCTGTTGTCTGACTTCAATTGGAAAAAATGTGACTAAACCGGTAATTTTTGGCTTTTATTTGATGCTTTGTGCAACTTGAAATGTTCAAATGCAATTACTGCCTGGATAATGTTCAAAAGCAATGTTTTTCTGAGTGAACTCAGGCCACAACTAACGATTGCTTTCATTATTGGTTAATCTGTGGATAATTATCTTGATTACGTGATTACTTGTTTCATCTATGAGATGTCAGAAAATTGTGAAAAATGTCAATTACGGTTTCTCAAAGCCTAAGATGAAAACTAAAAGGTCTTCATTTATCCCGACCAATCGTCCACAACCCGAAGATATTCACATTTAAGAAGTTGGAACCAGAGAACTGACTCAGAAAATGACTCATTACTCAAACGATTGAATGGATTAATGAAACGTTTAATCAATTATCAGAATAGTCGGCATTTAATTTTCTCTTGATTGACTGATTGATTATCAACTAGTAGTGAATGAAGCACTACTTCTATGTCTTGCAGCAGATGGTGGGCTTACAAAGTGCATGACTATGACACCGGAGAACAGGTTTCTCATTCTGACTCATGTCTGTGGTTTTGTTTAGACGACAAAAGATTACAAAAGGTTGGTTGAGGTTAGTGAACGATTGTGATTTTGGTTAAATGTTAATAAATACATTGTGTCTTGTGCCTCAAGTCATTGCAGACTTTTTCTGTACTAAAACAAGACCCTGATCTTTTCCTAAATGTAACCAAGTGCTGCCTGTGTCTAAACATAGTCATTAAAAAATTACAGCAACATTCCCTCATTATGTTACTAGAAAATATGATCTTGCTTCCATTAAGTTTCATTCAAATTGATTTGCTTTTGCAACTTAGTTGTAAATAAATGAATTTCTAGGAGACAGGATTGAAACTACAGTGCCCAAATGAGGTTCTGTTGATAATGTGTTGAGCTTTCAGTGCAGATCATGAGGATAGACAGGGTAAATGTTTTCACAGGGGCTTTTATGTGAAAATGACTACATGAAAGCAAAAGATCATCTGCAAACACAGTATTTCTCTCTCTCTGTCTTGCCCTTTATTCCATCTGTGCTCATACCATTTTTTTCTTCTTTTTTTCCCCTCAGATAATAAGCAATGCCAGCAGTTCAACCCCGTCTGTGATGCCGTGTCTTCTCCCCTCTCCCTCTCCTCTGCACTCATGAAAGAGGAAGCCAGGGAACATCTTTAAATGCCTTTCTGTCTCTCTGCTGCTCTTTCTCTTCCCCTTTCCCCTCTGATTATAGGGCTGGAGAACATCTTCAAATCTGAGTCCCTCTCTTTCTTCTTTCCTCTTCTTGACAGAATGACAAAGATAATCTCCTTAACTGTTCATTTGACAGCCTTTAAGAGAACATTTTCTCATCCTCGCTCCCTTCCTCCTGCCCTCCTTCCCCTATCCCTCCATCTCTCCTTTACTGTCAAGTGGACGTGTGAAAAAAGAACAGTCGGCTAATACATTTTGGCATTTTATCGACAGTGTTATAGGGCTGTCAACGAATATTATTAATTCGATTATATAATCAACTTGTAAATAAATCCCCCAAAACAATATTTGATTGTGAAAATTAATATTCAGTTGTGAAAAAAAGCAGCACTACTACTGCTGCTGTCTGCCTTGCGAATTCTCGCCTGGGCCTGGGCTGCTGCACTGAATGCACTGCATGACAGACAGGAGTCATACAACATCACTCTCATTGATTGAAAATGAAATGTATGTCAAGCTGAAACCTGCAAATAATTAAACAACAACCATGTGGTAATGATGGCAGAGAGTTCACAACCTAACTCGGCTAGAGCGAATGATTTGCACTCTGAGCAATCTAAAAAGCTCCATTTGGAAATACTTAAGATTTTGGTGACCAGTATGAATATTACCTAACCTTTTTAAAAGTTAGGCTATTGAATAACATTAATTACGAATCATTCCTTTGATCTCACTGTGAGAGACAGTGCGTTCTCAGTTTAGCACCAACCATGGTGCACAGAGAGAAAGAGAGAGAGAGAGAGGTCTATGGTATTTAAATGAAGTTTTACGGTATAGGACATTATTTTATTATTATTATTATATATATTATATTCATGTAATTATGTAGTTATGTCTCTCGTTGTGTAGGTTTGCCCTTATGCCGTAGGACATAATACGCAAAAATAGATATTTGAGTGGTTCGAACCATTCGTATTTTTAGAAGGAATAACCAAATGTCAATTTTTGCCAATTTTGACAGAATGTTGTTACTAGATCCTCCCCCTCTCCCTTCCTCTGTGCCCATCTCAACCCAGTCTCATGACAGTTTGTGAAATAGTCATGATATTGAATCGTACACCTACTTTCCATTTTTTTGGTGACACTAAGCATGACTTTCAAATGAATGTATTTTATTTGGAATAATGGTGAATGAGGCTCATGTGTAATGCAGCCGATTCCACAATTGAAAACTGACAAAAAAAACCCTTTCTTTTCAGAATTGAAGGAAAAATAATTAAAATTGATGGCCTTAACCTTAACCTCTCATATTGCAGAGTTATCAAGGACAGTTTTGTGTTTTTGTGCTTAGAAATGTTAAAGATATTAAAAGAAAATCATAACACAGTGATAGTGAGGAAAATACTTCCAGGTGGCAGGTCTTCTGGTCCGCCCACCAGACTGAGGTGGACTGATAAAATTCAAATAAAGAAATAAAAACAAGGAGAAAATCTCATGATTAAATGTTGAGTAATGTAATAGTTATAGTTTTTAAAAAAAGATAACAAGTGAGAAAAAACAATACAGCTTCTGTGCTCCAGATTGCTGACTGACAGAAAAAAAAGGCACAAAAGATATTCCAATTGAAATTAGTTTGAAAGTTGTGCTTAGTGTCCTGAAAAAAATGGAAAATTCGTGCCCATGTGCACAAATCTATAGATTCAATTTTGTGATTATTTCACAAACTGCCATGAGACTGGGTTGCCCATCTATTGCCCCCCCTCCCTCCCCCCATCATTCTATCTCTATCCTTTATTGTCAAGTGGAGGTAAAAGAGTGAAAGAAACATTTTATCTGGAGTATTGCAGTGGTACTCAAACTGAACTCAACGTGACAAAAAATATAATAAAAACTTTAAGCTGTGTCCCATATAACAGCTCATGATTCATCGTCAGCTGTGTGTGTGTGTTATAGTGTGTGTGTGTGTGTGTCTTAGTGTAAGTACCTCTCTCACCAGCAGCGAGTAGTAGACTTTGAATCCCGGCTTTGCAACAAAGTAATCATCAGACTTGAAGGTGACTCTGAGCATGTTGGTTTTGGAGTTGAGGCTAGGCGGTGCCTTCTGCCCACACCAGCGACCCCAAATTATAGTGCTGGTCTCCAATTGGTCCTCCACTTCAACAAAGTCATACCTGGAGTGAGAGATAGAGATAGAGAGGCAGATGAATGTGTGGGAGGAAAGAATGAGAAAAAGACAGATGATAAACACTGAACATGTCAATAAAATATAAAAGGTGAGATTTTGAAACTGAAGAAAAACATGAACAGATGAATGTTTCTGTCTCACAAATGGAAAAGTTGGGAAAGGTTTTCATTTTTTGGGTAACGACAACATTGCACTCACCAAGTTAACTGCTTAATTGGGATGTAGGAATGCAGTGGGGCAGGAAACAAGCAAACTGATGATCATACAGGTTGCCCAAACATTTTTGAGTAGAAACCAAGGTGAATGGTAAAATTATGACCCAAACTATCCACCATAAACATTCATCACAGTTATCACAGTTTACAGACAACTATGATCTTCCATACTCACAGTAGTTACACACACAGTTTTTTCTGTGCATTAAAGGATTATTATCTACTGTGTTTTCTCTCAGTTTTATATCCAAATTAAAGGAACATTTTGAGAAATATGTTTATCTGTTTTCTTGCCATGAGTTAGATCGATATCACTCTCATGTGTGTCCTTTAAGTATTAGGCTCCAGCCAGGCTAAAGCTTAGCTTTACACAAAGACTGGCTCTGTCCAAAGGTAACAAAATGTGACTACCAGCTCCTCTTAAGCTCACTAATTGACATGTTATAGCATGTTATGGGAAGTAACTGCTCCCAGCCAAGAAATCGCTCTGCACATAACCTCTCACAACTTGTCATATTTACACTTTGGTTCTTGTAATGGTTAAACACATGAGATATACTGTACAGTGTTAATTGGTGACTGTTAGAATTGCTAGTTCTCCAGATTTTGTTACCGTTTAACAGAGCCAGGTTACTTGTTTCCCCCCATTTCCAGTCTTTGTGCTAATTGGCTGCTAGCTCCAGCATCCCAAGTGGGATCGATGTTCTCATCAAGCTCTTGGCAAGAAAACAAATAAGTGTGTTTCCCAATATGTTAAACTATTCCTTTATAGGTTTAAAAAATATGGCTAAACTGCTGTGTTATTTTCAACTTGTCTGATAGCCTAACTGCTCATATTTCTTGCCACATCAGACTTGGGCCATACTGCTGTGTTTCCATATCTCCATGATTACTCATTATTGGTGAGTAATGTGTTATCATAAAATGATAAAAAATGATGGCCAAAACAACAAAAAAGACCGAATTTGTTTTGCACATTTGCACATTTAGTTCCTTCTGATACTCTAAAGTGCTGTTTAGGTTAGTTTTAGGGTCTTAGGACAAATTTGAGACAAATTTATGTTGTGTTCTCATACCACTCTGCCAAAGTCCTTGAAAACAAGTATTTTGGAGGGAAATGTTTAGAATAACTTTGACTCAACGTTCCAGCAATCAATCCCCCAGTCAACTAGTAAGTCCATCTATCAAAAACACACACAAATACACACACACACAAAGTCAATGTGACATACAAGATTTGAAAAACCAAGCAAAGCTCCTCTCTCCCTCTTCTTACCTTTCCAAATCTCTCCTCCCCCTCTTTTCCCCCTGCTGCTCCCCCTTGTCTTTTCAGCAAAGTGCTTACAAAGACAGCTGAGTTGCATGTGGGGATTAAAAAGTCTATTTTCTCCCCTCAACCCTCAAGGACAAACTTCTTATACTTCTTGCCAAGAAAGCACACTTCAACTAAGTGATACCACCCCCTCAGCTTTTTATATTCTTTTCTCTCACATCCTTTAAATCATAGTTTATTGTTGGTGTGCTAATGTGCATACATGATAAGATAATTTTTACATGTTTTACTGTTGTACGTCTTTTCAGTTTTTACTCAAACTTTTCCTCTTCTCTTTGTCACTCCAAACCATCCTCTCAATCATTCCTTCTCTCACTTGCTGGATCTTTCTCTTGTCTTTAATCACTGTTACTTTCATCTGACTTTTCTCCCTTACAGTCCCTTGTTATTCATCAATGCTTCCTCCCCTTTGTACTCCGTACCTCTATCCTTCTTTCCCATCATTCAGTTATTGTCCTTCTCTCGTTTTATCTTTTTTTCTGAAGGTGTTTTATGTCATCCTGCTCACTAATCTATATCTTCTGTTCTCATTCTCTCCTCTAAATCCTATTACTCCCCTCTCACTCTGTTCCTTTTTGGTCTTTCTGTATGTCATGTTTTACCTGCACGCTCCGTTCTCAGCCTCCTCCAGGCCAAAGTGTCCGTCGAACTCCAAGTGTATGAGGCTTCCTGGTGGTGACAGCAGTTTCCATGACAACAGCAGGTTGCGTGGGTAAGCGTTGGGGTAGCGTGGGCTGTGGATGACTCCACCCACCGGTGTTACCGTGATGTTTTCCTCTTTGCGGTACAAGTCTGTGGTGAGGCGATTGCTGTCTGTTAGTGGTTACAACTAATCAGTTAGTTAGTCCAGTAATAAATAGACACAAGCAAAGCAGCTTGTTGACATGCACATAATATGAAAATCCACATGTAAAAACATCAAGTGGCCTTTAATGGATGTTGGCACAGAGACAGAAGCACAAACACATACACAGACAAACAATGCACACAAATTTTTTTTTGGTTTTTACATATCTAGTTCAAAAATAAAGGATAGAGGTACAAGGTGAGAATACCCATTAAGTCCAGTCTTCCAAATTGCTTGTTCTGTATGTGCAAGGATCTGTCGAACATGTTTTTGAGGATGTCCATGAGTGTGTTTGTGTCTTTCCTTGCTCCATAGTGTGACCTTTTCACACCTGTTATATTTTGATATTTCTTGTGCATGAGTGGAAAATTTTCCCTGATGATGGTTCTAGAGATAAAGTCAACGGGTCAACAAAAAAATCACATTGATATTCAGTCATGAATACAGGCAGCTAATACAAAGAAAAACTAGCCCTCCTGAAATTAGGAATCATTCTCTGGTGACCACAAATATTCACACTCTTTAGAGCTGCAAACTATCAGTCAATTAATCAAGAAGCTAATTGATAATAAAAATAATCGTCAGTTGCAGCTCTAATTTATACCCTGCCTTGTAGTGCTCTGGCCAGCAGCTGTTGAGATATCTTGTTTTGGATCAACTGATGCACAGTCTGACATCACCACTGTCAGTCTGGAACTAAACCATTGTAAAATATACAGTATTGTCAACACAGCAAAGAAAGCATGCATGGTATGTACTGTACATGGAGTGCAGCATGTAAAACATGTTGTGCTTTGCGTAAAATTGCTTATAGTGTGTGTAAATAACAGTGTCAGTCTTTACAATAAAGGAACATTACACTGCTATGCCAAAACAGACAAAATACTGTACAGAATGTCCCCAATAAAGTCAGTATGGTCAGTCTACTTTACTAGCTCACTACGCACCCATACAACCGTACACACACACACACACACACACACACTCTCTCTAAAATAAAGTACGCACATGATAATATATACCACCAACCACCTAAAGAATCTGCAAAAAGAAAATTAAAAAGAAATTGTCTTGGATCTATTAGCTATCATGGGCAGTGATTATTAGCTTTATTACTTTACTGACTTTTTCTACAAAAGGTGCTACAAATGGTACTTTCTAAAGTAGCGTGTAAAGCATAATAATTGTTCATCGGTATTACAAAATGTAATTAATTGGCCTCATCATTTTATTGATGACTTTCTAAAAAACGAGGGAAATTTTCACACATGCACGCACACACATACACTCAGAAGGTCAGACTGTGTGCTGAAGTAGGCTGACAGGGCTGTTTTTTTCTGAGGGGTGTGTGGTTTTTGCAAGGAAGAGAGAGCTGAATGCATAATCAAGGCACTATACCCTGCACCCCAGGGAGATGATGATGAAGCTTTGGCCCTCTCCACCTCTTCACTGCAAACCCCCGTCATTCCACCCTCCTGTCTCATCCCATCCTTCCCTCTCGTTATGTTTTTCTTCTTTGCGTCATTCAATGATCCTGTCTCATCGGTCATTCAACGTTCTTCTGTAGTCACACTGTTCTGCAAAATCTGGCTTCAGCAATTAACACTGTACCTAAGTGTGTGTGTGTGTACATGTATTGTGTATTAGAGAAAGGGTGTGTACCTCCAGTTATTAGCTGTTATGCTGATGTGAACGTGTGTGTGTGTGTGCATATTTGTGTGTGTGTGTGTGTGTGTGTGTTGGGGCAGAGTTTGTTTGTAATGGGATTCTTCCTCTGCTGATCAGAAGCCTGACTGTGTGAGTCCATTCACTCATGAAAGTGCTTATGTGTCAGGAACTTCCACCCACTAAGGTTGCTGGGGAACGGAGCTCTGTGTGTGTGTGTGTGTGTGTGTGTGTGTGAGATGTGTATCTATTTTCATAAGGGAATTTGTCTTTGTGCGTACGGTACTGTTATCATTTCTTTGTATACAGAATTATCCCTTAATAGTAGACATCATTTTACAACATAGTATGAAGGCTATAAAGATAGATAGATGTTGTTACAGCAGCATACACAAATAGTACAGAGCAGATACTCAAAATCTCTGTTTTTGTCATGCACACCTGAACTCGCCACTGAAACAATTTCATATCTCCTACCTTCTATACATTGTGAACTTTTGAATTGCAGTAGAGCTTTGACAATTGTTTCAGTTCCATATTGATTTGGCTTTGGCTTTCTCTCAACTGGCTGGACGTTAGTAAGTGAGCTAATGCGAGATGATTGACGACGATGACGCACTAGACATGGCTATGCTGCCTAAACTTTACAAAAGTTTTCGAAATTGAGCCCAGAGGAACTAAATAGACTCAAGATACTCTGTAAATCACCACTGAACCCTCTGGTATGACAGGGAAAGCGACGACTTCTAATATTAACTGCGCTCAGATGAAAAACAGCAAGAAGAAAGACAAACATGTCTGTTACCAAACCACACCACAATATCACCACTGCCCAGCACCATGGAAGAAACCCCGAAATGGGCAAAAAATTTTGCTTAAAGCTCACTGAGATCAGGAGTGGCTTTACAACCAAAAAGGACGGTATGGCTAACTATTCACGTGCTTAAGAAGGACACTATGCTAAGCCGCCTCCTCCTAAGAAGGAAAATGTCACCTTATGTAGACGTCATCGGTGTCATGGCATCTAATAATGATATTGGAGTTAGTTGAAAGCCTGGTGCGTCTTGTCTTGATGCTGATGGGTGTCTTGTAGATCGGTAACAAACGCCAAGGGGCATGACAAAGTGTCAGTATTCGGTGCCCTGGGAATGAGAACGGGCTGTGATCTACTATTATATGAAGGGCTCCCTTATTGTTGGGGATGATTTTAATTGCGTCAACAGTCGGGAATATACTTTCTATTAAAACCGACATAATTCCTACTCTACAGACTACATCCTTATGTCTTCAAACATGTCTTCCACATAGGAAACATAATTACAGAATATTTTTAAATAAATTTGAATTCAGTGTCATCTTTGGCTACTGCATGGGAAGCCTTCAAGGCCACCTGTAGAGGATGGATTATTAGCTCCTCTACAGCTGAGAATGCAAGCAAGCAGAGAAAAATCTGCAATTAAGTGACAAATAAAGGAGATTGGAGGAACAGCAAATGTCTGACCCATCCAAATTAGATTTTAGGAAATCTCTTCTTGCCACCAGAGTGGACTTGAAGGGGATGTTACATTAGGAGACAGCTTACGCTTTATTCAAAACACAAAAGTTTCATTTTGAGGTGGGTGACAAGGCAGGCAAGATTCTAGCTAATAGTCTAAAGCAAATAGAAAACAGACAGTTTATTCCAGCAATCAGAGATGACAATGGAAGACTTCAATGTGATGTAATGATAATTAGTCATTTATTTAAACAGTAAACTAAAACTATAAGGAACAGAGAGAAAGGTTAGTAATGGGGAAATGGATGAGTTCTTTGAGCATTTGGATCTTCCGTCTGTCACTGAGATAGATAAACAGTTGTTGGATGTCCCCTTAAGACATTCAGATATTGAAACTGCAATTATGAAAATGGCTTCTGGGAAAACTCCTGGTGAGGATGGATTTGGTGCAGAAATTTGCAAATGCTTTAAAAAGCAGATATTCCCCATTCCACTTTTACTGTATGAAGAGACTGTTGAATGTGAATCTATGCCACCCTCTATGTGTAAAGCCATCATATGCCTTTTGCCAAACCAGGAAAAGATCCAAGACAAGTGGGGAACTACCGGCCCTTAAGCCTTCCGAATGTGATTATAAGATACTGGCAAAGGCAGTGACTCTTCGTTTGGAAGGGGTAGTTCCATCCATAGTCCATATAGATGAACTTGAACAACATGTGGAGGCTCATTCATGTATTACTGGGGGCAGATTCCCTTGACAAGCTGGCTTTCGCTGCATCACTTGCTGCAGAAAAGCTGTTCAATAGAATCAAATGGCTTTATCTGTTTTATACTTTTAAAAAGTTTGGCTTCAGTCAAAGGTTCATTATTTGGGTAAAGGCCCTTTACTGTGCCCCGCATTTATCAGTCAGGACTAATGGCCTAATTTCAGAGTCTTTTCCTCTTCAACGTGGAGTAAGGCAAGGATGCCCTGTCAGTCTCCTACTTTTGATTCATTCACTCTTGAGCCTTTAGCTTATACGATTCGTGCTAAAATGGATATACATGGTGTGAACCTACATGAAATGTAATTATAAATTGAACATGATGACATATTACCCTCAGTAGACCAGTTCCTTACCACCAGTTGTCTGTCAGCAGTTAATCAATACCTTTTGAAGATTTTCAGGGTATAAGATTAACTGGAATAAAAGTGAGGTAATACCTCTCAATTCCCATACCTATAGGTCTGATCTCAAGAGTACACCTTTTTTGTGGCAAATGAATGGAATTAATTATTTAGGAATCAATATTATATCCCCTGTAGCCAAAATATTCAGTCTGAACGGTCCTGTTATCCTCCATGCAGTGAAGGATGACATTAATAGATGGACAGCTTTACCACTATCTCCATGGGCCAGAGCTGAATTTTTGAAAATGAACATATTACCTAGGCTTACATACATAATTTCTTCTATTCCTCTTAAGGTTCCTGACAGCTGGTTCAAAGAGATACGTTCCCTCTTCACTCAATTCCTTTGAAACAAAAATAAACCCAGAATTGCATACAAAAAAATAATTATACCAGGAACTAAAGGGGGCCTAGGAGTTCCGGATTTGTTTAACTACTACGTCTCGTATAACGCAAGGTATCCATTGTCATTGGCATACAAGGAACATTATCAAGTGGGCAGTTGGGAGTGGTTGAAAAAGTTGATTCTGGCCCAACATAAGAATATAACCCTGGCATCACTTGGATGCTCACAGTGGGCCTCGATATGGAGATTGGTCATACGTTTATCCAAATGTGTTAGATACAAGATCATTCAATATAAGATTCTACATGGAGCATATATGACTCCTGTCAGACTAGTAAAGATGACTGTAAATGCCTCTGATTTGTGTTGGCATAATTGTGGTATTAATGATTCATTTATGAATTTGTTATGGGACTATCCTGCTGTGAAATATTTGTGGTTAGAAGTGCATGCCACGATGTCAGAGATTTTAGATGTTGATCTTCCTCTCTCTCCTACCATATGCATTTTGGGTAAAAAACAAAACAAAACAAAAAACCTTGATAATATAACTATCCCATGAATACACGCCTTTGGGCATTAGGTTGCCCTTCACTTAAGAGACTGATACTTCTCAAATCGAAGGAGCAAAAGCCAGCCAGCTTTCTTCTTAAGGGAGTCAGGGCTGGAGGATTAACTAGACTTCTTTAACATGGAGAAAGCAGCCTGTTTACTGAAAGACTTTGATAAGGGTCTGAGTGGGCACTGGGACATTGTCAGTGTTTGTATGTGTACATGGGTTGAATGTTTGTGAATTCATATACAGTATGTATGCATGCCAATGTATTTGTGCACGTGGCCACTATATCCACATTTGCATAACTCTGAACTTGTGACAAGTATGCAAGGTTTCATGTACTCCCCACAGTTTTGTCTCATATACTGTATGTTCTGTGTTTAAAATGCTGAAACTGAAATTAAAAATTGTAACTAAAAAAAACCACAAACAAACAAACAATAAAATAACAGAACTAATGAGTTTCTTTAAAGGTCATATGATATCATCTTGCTTGTGATGTTTGCATGACATTTAGGATTTTACTGCTACTACTGTGAAAAAATAAAATTATCAGGGGGTAGTATGAAGCCTAGAGGTTCAATGACTTGCTGCACAATAACCTGGATTCAAATTCAATATTTCCTTATCCAACCTGCTGGAGGGTCTCTGGCCAACCTCAAATCCTTTACAGATTCAAGGCTGCAGCTCTATAGCTGACACTGACCTTTGACTTACCTGGATGGGAGTATGTAAAAAGAGAAAATATAAACTCTCCCCAACTTACTCCTTCATGCATTAGTTTCAAATAGTACTTCTTGTCTCTGTTCTTTAATTATTAACATTGGAAGCCAATCCTGGTCCCGTACACAACTTAACACATTTTCAAACCTAGAGGTTGTTTGCTCCAGTTCAAATCAGTACACAGGTTGGTAAACTTGGTGTGTTTTCCCCTTAGTCTGTTCGTTTTCAAACAAAAAAAAAAGTGAACCAAAATGCATCACTACAAGCCACATGAGAACATTCACTCTGCTCATTGATCAGATGTGTCTGGGGCAGGAGCAAGAACATAAACACAGGAATAAGGCCCTGTAGAAGGTCCTCTGGCCAAATACTGTTCTTCGTGGCGCTAGTCCATGTCAGACCTCAATTAATTATCCGGCTTGTTGCTAGCAGCTGTTAAATTTGCTCATACACATTCCAGTATGCAAAGCATACCTGGCTACAGGAGCTGTTTAGCTCAAACTCGCAGACTATGCCTAGTAGTTGGATCAGATCAAGGTCAGATCACATTCCTGCCACAAACAAACTGTTCGAGTATTCGCTTGGGACCGCTTGTGTTGGCACGCACCCAAGAATGAATACTGTGTTCAGACCTGGCCAAATAAATTGTGTCAAGGGGGAAAATTAATCGATTTAACTGGACTACAAAGTGCAGGTCTGAAAACCCTCTTGTCATATGGAAACTTGAAGTCTCCAGTGCACATACTCTGAGAATGGACTTTTTAATGAAGTAGGAGAAATCTTGTATCCAGCAATTAAACTTTTGAAATGAACAATATCTGCATATTCATCGACTCTGGAATTCTTAATGAAGAGGAAGGAGTACATGCAATTTTAAAAAAGTTTAACTAGTTAACTGAACTTTTTTGTGGAGAACCAGACCATACACAAATTATTATTCAAAGCAGAGTATTTTATATGTCTTTAAAAACTTTCTGGAGGGGATCTTTAAATTTTTCTACAATGTTTCTAAATTATGCTGCATGAACACAGGTGTGTGCGAGTGTGTCTGTGTGAGGGTGAAAAGTGAGTGAAAGACAGAAAGCATTAAGAAGAAGGAAGATACTAAAATGAGAAATGACAAAATATGCAGATTTGCTCAAGCAGCACCCAGCTCTTTTGGATGCTGTTCCTCAGTCACACCATTGACCTTACTATAAATCATGCAGCGATGTCAATGACACCAATGCAAATTAATGCAAATGATACAATGATGAGCGCAGAGATTTCGATTAAGGATCCAATCCTGAGAATTTGCAGTGCTGGAAACTAATGGGGATATTTAGTCTGTCTGTGATTTTGGATAAAGGGCTGAAATGAAATCAGGATTGAGTAGCATCCTGAAGCACTCAACACATATGTTGGGGGCTCAGTGGGGTACAAAGTGCTTTCTTGAAGTTAGGACACTGACACATTTTTGTCTGGTTATTTGTCTCTGTACTACAACATGGAGGGTTTATTTTAATGTGCTCAATATATCAACAAATGTCAGCTTCACTGACAAAATCATATCACTGCAGGATGGGCACAGGATGAATTAAATATAAAAAAAATATGAGAGGCTGTTATTACTGGGCTTAACTATGCATGTAAAGATATGTTTTTCCAGTAAATCGCCTCTAAATATGTTACCAAATAGTTTCAGTTTAATTTGTCTGTCTCGCTTGCCCACAGTAACTACCACTGCTGCTCTGGTGCCTGATGTTCCAGCATCTGGTTTGTATCTCTTATTGAGGGAAGTGACAAAAAGCATCAGAGAAACAGAGAGACAATCTGTGTCTTTATCCACTTATAGTTCTCACTGCATTAAGCTGAAGCTTAGATTTTAAAAAAATCCATATGGGCTTTGTATGTATTTATTTTCCCAGTGGGATGGAGCAGACAGATTCTCAGTTGAAAGCATTGTTGCAGGTGGGAGTGATCAAAATGTTTAAAGGAGAGGGCAGGAGTGGGATGGTGCATTTTCATGAGTGGTTGGTAATGGTCCAAAATTCTGTGGCAAACAAGCAGGTGAAGGATTGAATAAACAGTTCCATGCAGATCTCTTATTTTGGATGAATACTGTGTCTACTGTTTCTAAATGACTTGCAACTAATTTTAGTCTTAAAGGGGACATAATATTCACATTTCTAGGTCTACATTTTTATCCTGGGGCTCTACAGGTATATCTTTGCATGATTTGCTGCACAAAAAACTTTTTTTATCATACACTGGCCCTTTATGCAGCCCCTTAGTTCAGCATGTCTGAAACAGGCTATTTTAGCTCCTGTCTCTTTAAGCCCCGCCCTTCAAATGAGCCCACTCCGATCTAATTGGTTAGCTTTCAGAAGCTGTGTCATGGCCAACTTCCCACTGCTCGAGTGACTATGTGAACAAACTATGAAACAAACTATAGTAGTAGGATTTCACTACTTTTTCTTGTTCTTTACCCAAAATGTCAACTTCTCAAATACACCTGTATATGTTCAAGCCAAAATCTGATCCGAAATATGCAAGTGGACAAAGCAAGCAACACATGGAAAAACATTAGCAACAACCTTAGAAACCAAGGCTACAGAATAGACACCCGTTTGTGGGCATGCATGGTGATCTGATGTCAGGTAGAAAGCAACAGTTCAGAGCAGGTTGAGGCCCTGGCTTTTGACTTGCCGGGAGCATATAACAAAAGGTAGGCAGTGGCACCTTTAAAAATGTATCCAAATTTGCTACGGTTGTATTTTTTTGCATTTTTGAAAAATCTTTGCAACATAAGATCACAGCACATAACTCAAATCAATTAAAGCCACAAAATCATCAGTCTTATTATATGGTGTGTTTACAGGACCTTTGTTCTAAACCAGTCACATAACAATAATCTCTTCCAAACTTGACGGAAAGTTTAAGTTCTGCAATCTCAAGAAATTAGATGATGTCACTGGTGCTGATAATATCTTCGACAGTCTGACTCACACTCCTAGATTTAAATACACTCACACACACAATATCTGACACTGGCAATTAAGCTTTCAGACTCCTGATCTGACACTTAAATAACTGTGACAATGATGCTGCGTGACTGCGTGGTTTGGTGTAGTGTGTGTGTGTGTGCGTGGGGCCAATGAAAATGTGTTTGTGCACGTGCCAAGTTCTCAGTAAAAGTTCTTGATTGAATGTGTGTATTTGCATGGAAGCATGTGTGCCAGGATGTATGTGGGTAAATTCTCACTAATTAAACTTGGCTCTCCCACCTCCAGTGCCAGGGTGTGATGTTCTACATGGCTCTGAGATCTATTTCTGATCCAAGTACCAATCACACTCCAATCACCCAGCAACCAGATTGCATCAAAGACCTACAAAATAGCTCTGTGGAGACAGTACTGAAGTCACGAGAACAGAACTGATCATGAAGATGTAAAACTTTGTATTTCTTTCTCCATTAAAAGTTGTTTTTGGTGAAGTCACAGGAGTGCAAACACTTTCCTGATATTAAACTTCACCCCTTAAAATCCAGCTCTCTACTCCGTGCAAACTAAACAGTATTTTTCCTGAGTGACAGATTGCATATGATACATTCTCACTCAGAAACACAATCCCACAGGACATTACCTATAACAAGGCAACCCCATTTCCTACATCTGCCATCCCCTGTCTAACATATCCTGTCTGACTTTCATCTTCTCAAAATGAATTCTCATAAGCCCTAACACTAGCTAACAGGACACATACTCTACCTAATACATGCACTTTCAGCTGTGAAAAACTCCCCAGAGATACGCAGTGCTGCTGTTCTCATTTGTGGTGGCATTCCCAGTTTCTATCTATAAAAAAAGAGATGCTTTCAACCGCTGTGGATTGGGTTTAGATGTGTTTTAAGACTATAAAGTTAGTTTACAGGTGAAACCAAATTATTGCATCGATTTAATAAATTAAAACAGTCTTAGCTTGCGTGACAGTTTATTAAGGAAAAGAGAAATTCACTTCTGAGCAGACAGAGTAAATTTGACCAGGGAGTAATGAAACCAATCCCAGTATTGTTTGAATGTTAAAGAAGGGTATCTGGAAAGGGAAAGACGATAATATAATGTAACAAAACAGTAGTTTGTGAACAAAATTAGATTATTTTTGACAATTTATTCATACTGCAGTTAGTGAGAATGCTGAGTAAATCTGGATATGGCTTGGATGAACAGTAGCTCTACCAATCACCTACAGTGATATTTGACTTCAAGAGTAGGTAGGCTACAGCTACACCCTCAGATTTTGCCAAGACTCTCCCTTCCAATTGTCTAATTTTTGTAATATCTCAACAATAAGATCTTTTTTTATCCACTAAGAATCTGGAAACTTATCCATGCTTTCATTACATCCCACCTAGACTACTATAACTCACTGTACTCCTGTCTCACTTGATACAACCTCTCCAAACTTCAACTAGTTCAAAATGCTGCAGCGAGACTTCTCACAGAATCCAATAGAAGAGTCCACATAACACCGATTTTAGCATCTCTATACTGCTTTAGAATTGATTTTGAAATTTTAATGTTTATTTTTAAAGCGCGTTTGGAGTTGGCCCCTGACTTACTAACCCCTTACAAGCCTGAGATCCTCTGGCAGAGGTCTCCTAGCTCTGTGTCTTCTTTTAAATCTCTCTTAAAAATGTACTTTTTCAGAATTGCTTTCTCTTGAATCAGTTATTCTTCTGTTTTTACTTTACTCGTTTTTACTGTGTTTTAGTAATTCATACCTCGCTTGTCATTATTATTGTAACAATTCTATATTTATTTATTATTTATGTGGTAATTCATCTGGTTTTTATGTCTTTGTAAAGCACTTTGTGACTTGTTTTTGAAAAGCGCTATATAAATAAAGTTATTATTCCAGCATGTTTGAAAAGGTTAACCAAGGAGTGAGAGGTAAACATCTGTTCAGCCTTGTAGCTACATAGTGTGACAACGCAGAAGTGTGGGGACACTGACACTGACCATAACTCAGGTTCTTGTGTTGTGTTTTCTTAAAATATCAAATATCTTGTTCATAAATAAAGTTATTATTCCAGCATGTTTTAAAAGGTTAACCAAGGAGTGAAAGGTAAACATCTGTTCAGCCTTGTGGTTACATAGTGTGACAACGCAGAAGTGTGGGGACACTGACATTGACACTGACACTGACCATAACTCAGGTTCGTGTGTTGTGTTTTCTTCAAATATCAAATATCTTGTTCATGTTCTTGTTAACATCAGTAGCTATGTGCCAGCTGTCTCCAACCACAACTCTAAATTGCAGTTCTGGCAAAGTCACAGTAGGAAAGAAACACAAAACTTATAAATAATGAATGTCAAACACCAAAAAAGCAAAAAACTGTAGGCTCCAATTCACAGATCAACTCTCCTGCTCAAAATCTGATCCCTTTCAGCAGTGTTGCATTTGAAAATGAGCATGGATCATGATCTTTCAAAGTGATTGGCCACACCTTCAATAATCTGCTTTTATACTGAGTGTTTTCTTTCACTGATGACATGTCTTAATACAATCTTTTAGGTGGCGCTTTGAGACAGATTTTTATGTATTGTTTGTTTTATTCTATCTGAGACAAGTAATAAAAAGAACTTTATTACCAAAAAACTTAATTTTGGTGTTGTTACGCTTTCAAAAAGAAAAAAAAATTTTACTCTATCATTACTATTATTGTTGTTGTTTTTACAGCCCCATTTTCTATCCTTCCCAGTTATCTGCTGAATTGTTTATTCATCTGTGTTTGGCAACAGAGTGTAAAACATTGCCCATTAGCAGCAAAACTGCTGCTAAACACTGTGTGTGCACGCGTGAATGTGTGTGTGTGTGTTTATGTCATTGGTTGTTTATGTGTGTAAAGTAGGTTTGCATGTGCACATCTGTTCATCACTATATATGGGTCTATTTTTGTGTGGGTGTATGTGTGTGTATTGGTTGTTGATGCGGGAAGCTGTACTTGCACCCTCAGAGTATTTCCACCCATGAGAAATAACCAAAGCCTTTTCCATCTGGCTAAATGTTAGCTCAAGGCCTGTGTGTGTGTGTTTGTGTGTGTGTGTGTGTGCACGTGCGCATTGCTGCACTGCTTATCAAAGCCTGTGCTGGCTCCACTGTTTTGCCACTCTCTCATGACAAATCAGCTTTAAATATTCTCCCTTGTTTCTAAGTCACGCTCACACAAGCATGGAGGCATGAAAAAGACATACACATACACACACCCCGGGGCTGAACACTGCATGCCGAGGGGTGTCAGCTTTGGTCAGCATCGGCTCTCGCCCCACATCTCTCCTCCTCTCTCTCCTTCACTTCCTCTGCTCCCTCCATCCTGCACCATCTTCTCTGCCTCTGTCTCCTTCTCTTTCTGACCATGACGGAATCACTGAAGCTCTATTTTTTTTTTTGCCTTTTTAGGTTATGCTCATCAATGACTGATATAGACTTCCACATTTGGAAATTATTTCATCCTCAAGGACCATGCCAAACCTGTGTTAATACACTGACAATTATCAAAAAAACGACAAAAATTGTGCGTCACTACTGTCTCTCTCACTTTACTCTTCTCTTTCAGATCATCATTTTAGTGTAGCCCCACCTTTGCTGCTGAGAGCAATTAACTTCCATCACTTTCTATTATGCAAAGAGACTGCATGTTTTTTGCAGTCAGCATAAAAGTGTGGGGAATTGGGATGCTGGAGTGCAATGGCATGGCGAGGATGGCAGAATATAGGGGAAAAATGACAGACAGGCAAGACCTTTCAATTATTCTTCACTCTAAGTAACAAAATGATGATCAAGAAGGAAAATGCATGTTTAAAGAAAGGTTGAGTGGAAGTGTCCAGTGCATTAGGCAGACCACACAAGCATTCAGCTGAGAGTTACATACATGCCGGGGCAGCTGGGGTATACATATCCATGAATTATAGAAAACAGCAGGCCTATATATGTAATTATAGACAAGAGCACACTACATGTGCATTATGTCCTTTCAGTTGGATACAACA